>NW_021634627.1:0-56170 GCF_004799145.2 Neltuma alba
CTCTCTCTAGCCAAACCAACTCTTCAGGTTCCACACTTGTTGTTTCTTTCAAAATCCGATTCTTTTATCTCCCATGTTTATAAAAGCGGCAATGTATTTGCTGAAACGGAGCCGCCTGTTTATGATCGGTGTTCATCTTTGGTGCAGGGAAATGGAAAGGGCTTCTCGGAGTTCTCCGGCCTCCGCAGCTCATCCGGCTACCTTCCTTTCTCCAAGAAATCCTCCGACGACTTCCATTCAGTCATTGCCTTCCAGACGTCTGCAGTAAGTACTCGCATGCCTCCAATGCTCTTCATTAAATTCTCACCTATGTCGATGCGATTTACCCACTTTACTTGTACTTGGTTTCTTGGCATCTGTGAGGATCCAAGAATCTCTTTATGGATAATGTATAACTCTCAAAGTACAAACTAATATAAGAGAATATTTTAGCAGGTTCATATGCTTGTGTTCGTGTGTTTTCTTGATACTTGATATAACGATAATTAAACAATCACGGATCATAAAATTGCTTGCACGACGATAATGTGTATATGAATCTGCCCCAAGAACACACCCTGCATATAGTACATGAGCATATATATCTCTGTACGTAGTATTTGGCTAGGCATTTCTTATAAATATATGAAAGAGAGAAGAAGGAGAGACTACAATGATGATAGAGTTATAGAGATTATGAGGAGGGTGGTCTAGAGTGGAAGTGAAAAAAAGAATGAATGGTATAGTAACACTATGGAGAAAGTGATGTGAAGGTTAAAAAGCAGTGGAGGGTACAGGAAAGGAGTAGCGGAAGCAAAACTGAAGGTGGCCATAACGGGTTTGGAAGGATCGGCAGAAACTTCTTGAGATGCTGGCACGGTCGCAAGGACTCTCCTCTCGACGTCATCGCCATCAACGACACCGAGGTGTCAAGCAGGCCTCTCACCTCCTCAAGTACGACTCCACCCTCGGAATCTTCGAGGCCGACGTCAAACCCGCCGGCGACACCCGCCATCTCCGTCGACGGAAAGATCATCCAGGTCGTCTCCAACCGCAACCCCGCCAACCTGCCCTGGAAGTAATAATAATACATCAACATCTCCCTCCTCGATAATAACATCTTCTATATTCAACAAATTAAACTGCTGTATTTGAATCGCAGGACATGGGGATTGACTTGGTGATTGAAGGAACTGGAGTGTTCGTGGACAGAGAAGGAGCAGGGAAGCACATTCAAGCTGGAGCCAAGAAGGTTCTCATTACAGCTCCAGGCAAAGGTGGACATCCCTACCTACGTGGTCGGTGTCAATGAAGCGATTACAGCCCCGACGAAGCAATCATCAGCAACGCTTCTTGCACCACCAACTGTCTCGCCCCTTTCGTCAAGGTCCTTGATCAAAATTCGGTAATTATCGTCTCCTGCCTCCTCCTTCAAATTCAACTCCGTCGTCGCCATGAGAATTTCTATCATCACCAACCCCTTGTGTCTTCTTGTTTGACAGGAATCATCAAGGGTACCATGACTACTACTCACTCCTACAACACAGGAACCAGAGGCTGCTCGACGCCAGCCACCGTGACCTGAGGAGAGCCAGAGCCGCCGCATTGAACATTGTGCCAACTTCAACTGGAGCTGCGAAGGCGGTGGCCCTTGTGCTGCCAAGTCTTAAAGGGAAGCTGACGGTATTGCCCTGCGTGTGCCCACACCAAATGTGTCAGTGGTGGACCTTGTGGTTCAGGTTTCAAAGAAGACTTTTGCAGAAGAAGTGAACGCTGCTTTCAGAGAGAGTGCCGACAAGGAGCTGAAAGGGATCTTGTCAGTGTGCGATGAGCCTCTGTGTCGGTGGACTTCCAGTGCACCGACGTGTCGTCCACCGTGGACTCGTCGTTGACGATGGTGATGGGAGATGACATGGTGAAGGTGATCGCTTGGTATGACAACGAATGGGTTACTCCCAAAGGGTTGTGGATTTGGCTGACATTGTTGCCAACAAATGGAAGTGATGAGCCTCTCCCTCGACCATCTTCAGACCTGGGCCGTTTTTATTTTTGTATGATTACAACATTTCTTGCTTCTTTTTTTTCCCCTTCAATTTTCTTACTAAAACCTGTACCCAGAAATAGAACCTCCAATTTTCTCTCGCCTCCTTATTCTGTAATAAAATTCTTCTCGCCTTGAATTCTGAATGTTCATGCCATGCCAGGAGGAGCTTTTCTTCCTTGTTCTGTTCTTTGGCTTAAAACAATGGCATGGAAAATGTACACTCAACTGGTCCCTTGTTTTCATGAATATGAGTGACCCAATTTACTATCTCTCAGTAACCTGCCATTGACTCCGTTTGGCCACAGCTTGAGTTAAAAGACTGGGATATATCGTCAGCTTTGAAACCAATCCAGAACCCAGTTCAAGCAAAGTTCACTCAGAGATGATCGAAACGATCTGTTTTCATAATGTGATTTGTTAGCAAAAAAGACAAAAAGAAAGAAAAAAATGAAACGAAATTTGCGCACCAGGGAAAGGCAAACCTGAACAAAGAGAAGAAAGCAACTTATAAGTCGGGCATACTTTTAGTAGTTGTCATCTTCAGCAGAACATCAAAAAGTGTATTATTTACAAATAATTATGAATAGAAAATTTTTTAATTGATGTATAAGAATATTATAATAGAATATTCTAACTCAAGTTGCAAATGTAAGGGTGGAGTAGATGGAAATATGGTTGTGCAAAAACCAGTGATTCAGTATGGTCTGGTCTAACTTGAACAAACTTGGTATAATCTGGTACAGAAAAAAATTTGCCCGAAATAAGATTGGATTAGACTAGACCAGACTAGTCTTATCAGGCTGGACTGGACTAGGGATGACCCTCAAACTAGGTGGTCCAATCCAGTCTAGCCTTTTTTTTTTTAATTTTTAACTATTATTTATATAATGTTAATTTGTTTTAATTCTTTCATATAAGTTTTTTATCTATTCAAATAATCAAGATTACCTATTAACTTCCTAAGTAATGAGCATGTGTATACATTTTCTATAATATAAGATCTATATTAATGAGGATTAATAAATAAAACATGACATTATTGAGAAATTGAAAGGGAATGATCAAATTTGATAAGTTTGGATTAAATAAGTGTAAAATTTTATATAGTAAGTTGCAATATTGCCTCTCATTTAAAATAAATAAATAATTGTGATCCTACATTGGTCCAGACAGTCTAATAGACTAAGTCCAATACCAACCCGATCCAACCCGACATTGGATTCGTACTGGACTGGATGTCTGGACTAGATATTGGGTTGTTTTTTTTTAGCTCGAGGTTTTTACTGGACCACACATCAGATGAATAACCAACCCGGTCTACTCTAGTCCATGCACACCTAGATAGAGATGAATGGTTCAAATCTTCCTAATATATATATTAAAAAAAAAGAATAAAATATATTCCTAAGTTTACTCATAACAAAAACAGAGTAATTTGTGTTTGGACTTAAAATCATGGCGGTTTCGATGAACAAGTACACAGAAAAAGAGAAGATCGCAGCATCCTGACAAAACGGGCAGGCTATGTGAGTGTACAAATGATCATAAATATATAAGCATATATATGATAAAATGCAAAGCAAACCAGAGAATTAGTGAATTATAGAGATATTGATGGATATGAAGATTGGATGCATAATCAATTAATAGGAAGAGAGGTGTTTGGAAAAGAGACAGTGACGAGAGATCCAAACAAACATGCCCACATTCTCTGTTCACCCAATACAAGGCCAACCCATTTACATTGACAGCAACTTCGTCCCACAAAAAGTTGCTCATTCAAATAACTTTCTGTGGGATCAATAACTTATTCCTATATGTATCAGTATAAGTTCCTCATTGAAACGACTCCATCTGCTTCGAACTAACCTTTAGGTTTTGCTACTATTCGTAGCTTTCTTAAATGAGAAGGGGGGGGGGGGATGGTTTGAAGCAGAGGAATATGTTGTGATCTCAGTATCTCACTTCTGCTCTGTCTTTCTACTTCTCACGCCCCTGCCTTCAAATTTACTCAAACCCAAGATAGGCCCGACTGGCAATTTGGTATCGCCCGCCTTCTGCTCTCTCTTTCGCTTCATTTTCATTCTTTCCTTGTTTTTTTTTTTTTTTAAATTTAATCCAACATGCATGCATACATATATACACAGATTTGGTTGAAACAGTATTTCGAACCTAAGAAGACCGACTGGCAATAAACAATGATATGACAATATGAAAAACACCATTTGAGCCTAGAAAAACGTTCGAGGTTAAAACGCACTGTTTACGTATTTTTATTGACCACCTATATGTTTTATCATTGCCCCTTTTCACCCAGACGAAACAAAGTCAAAAAGATATGGGCACCCACCAGGATTATGGAGTCAGATGTTGATGCCCCATGCCTGATTTTCCCCATCACAAATCACGCATAAAGAAAGGTGAATACCAATATGTAACGTGCTTCAAATTCCACCACACTCATTTTTAAGTCTGATAAACAATCTTGTTAAAAACGTTCTCTTTTTTCATTCTGCTCAAATTTAAACTTCGCAGGTGTTTATGTGGAAGGCTAAACCAAACGAGTAAATGAGGCCGGGTCTTGTTTACTTTTAACTTGCCTTCTTTTACTCCCAATCCCCTACGTGTCACAGGGCTACTTTGTTGATGATGATAACGCCGACGACCTAGTCAGCAAGTCCTACACTCTTGTCTCGTGTCTGTTATCGTCCTTTCACAATTTGGCCCAAAAATTCTCTCATGCCCCGCAGCTTCAATACAGCTCACGTTCGTAGTGCTGGGTGGAGCCATTGTTTACATATTCACCGTACAACTCCTTTAAATTTGGTTCTGTTTTCAAAAGCATCGCTTTCTACTTTTACCCTCTTTCCAATCCCTGTCGGTCACGTTGTCATTTCTGGGGCCGGCGGATCAGAATACTTATCTCTGCGTCCCAACTGGGGCTTGGGTACAGGTTATTATTTAAAAAATACAGGACACGTACGTCCAAGTAAAAGGTAGCACTACTGTATCGATTAAGAATAATTCACCGGAGGTAGTTTCACACTTACACGCATACACACAGTTCAGTGTTGAGATACCCGAAGCCAGAGGCTCCTAGGCCTCTGTTCTCAACCACCAATCCCTCGGAACAAATATACTGTGACATAAATAATTATATATCCATGACCGACACGGGAAGAACCTGTCCCTTATGAGACTTGTTGTAAATAAGAATGTAATGTGGTACTAGGAATAGATGATGTTGGAGTTTGAATTTAAATGTCGCGGTCTCTGGCGCATTCCGGAGGGACTTGTGGGTAACGCTTGCGATCGGTGCAGTAGTTGTAAATGGTGTATTTGCTGCGAACCCACCTAAGCCGTCGCCATTGAGCGGCGTCGAGGTCGCGGAACTCGGCCTGATCCCACCATCGTTTGCCCTGAGAGGCACAGAACTTGGCCTCCACGGAGGCCTCGCACCCGTCGATGTGGAAGCCCTTGTAGGTGGCTATGAACGGAGCTTTGGACCAGTCCGTCTTCTCCAACCCACCCCTTGTGGCCCAGTCGTCTGCATTCCACAGGCTGTTGTATATCTTCATGGGTTGGTTAAAGGGGTATTTCACTCGCAAGTCATGGCTGTTCTTGAATACCCTGATTGGCACATCATCTACGAAGAACCTGCACGAGCATTTTCATCTCTGTCATTCAATATTTCTTGTTGATGTTTTTTTGGGGGAAGGGTATGTGAAGTACTCACACTATCTGATACATGTTCCAGAGAACAGAGTATCTGTGGTATTCTTTGGAGGGATCAAACCAGAGGTAGATTCTCTGTTCTCTGTTACCCTGGCCGCCGGTGAACACGTTCGTTTGCAAAATGTACGGCTGGCCTGTTCTGTTACCCAAGAACTCAAAGTCTATTTCATCGTGCTCGGAGTTTTGGGAAGACAGCTGCACATTTCCATTCACAAGAAAAAGTCACGCAAACATGTTGCGAACGAAGAAAACACAGCACATGAACTAGGGAGTATAGGGGGGAAAATTGAAACTTGAACAGCTTCTTACATAGAAAGCAGTGACAGTGCCCGCAGAATCCCCAGGAACCATCTTGATAAACATGCTGAAGTGTCCAAACAAGTAGGATCCTTTGGACTGGAAGCCAGTGCCTGCTCAAAATGGTAGCTCAGCGATGAACAGGTTCGTTGCAGAAAGAAAGAAAAATAAACGAATGAAGATGGGAAGGTGAGGAGGAAAGTACCAGTGTACTTATCGAGATAAAGTTGAACCTCGGAACCTCCATTGAGGTACTTGATGTGATCAAAAGCCCAGGTAGGGTTGTAGTTGCGGCCAAAGGGGACGTCAACGGGCCTCCTAGGGACACCGCCGAGGGCGGCGGAGGAGAGCGAAGCCAAAATGAGAGAGAGAGTCCAGAGAGCAGAAGCCATTGAGAAGTAAGGAATGAATGAATGGTGAAGAAGACTAGAGGGTATATATAGAGGCAGGAAGCAAAGGCAGAACCATGGCATTCCCAGTTGGGCCCTTCATTCTCTCTCACTCACTTTTGTTCAAAATCCTTTGAAATTTTTGGTGGAAGAAGCGACTTAGAATCTGCATTTGAGAAGCCACCACGCGGTTTCCTTTTGATTGCTTATCCCATTCCCATTGTCCATTATTATTACCTGATCTACAGACATGTAAAACACCTGTAAAAGGAGACTAAACAAATCTTTTAGCATATGTTTACTTTATCTATATATATATATATATATATATATCATTCTCTATTTCTCTTCCCTTTAAATATAGAAATTCACTCATGTCTTGTCCTAGACTATTCAATGAACTGTGAGTTGTGAGGCATACAAACGAAAAAGGAAAAGTGAAAAACGGAAGGCTTTCTGTTTACATCATTACAGCTTTGAAGTGTCTATGAAACGGTAATCATTTTCTTTGTCCTGCGGGCTTTCATTAATTACTGTTGTTATCATAATAATGGTTTTCTGTTTAGTATTTAGTACATCATTAAAACTAAGAGTTTCTCCAAAACGTTCAATTATGATGTGTTTAATACGTTAATTTTGTTTTCCGATTCACTCCAGTGTCTTAATTATGCGCCTTGAGTGAAAACGTGTTACCATCATACCTTTCTTTAATGGTGAGCATCTTGAAAGAGGACTCCAGGCACTGTTATTTCAAGCCTAGCAAAATATTTTTCATAATATTTACATTGTTACAAAATTACTTTTGACCAGAAAAATCTCCAACGACGAAGATGAATAAGATCAATGTCAGTACACATATTAAAAATGAGCAGTGATCACATAATTCGTAACTCATAAATAATCCGTATATGGTAAAAAGCATGTCCAACTTGCATCAATACTTTTATTCTACAATTTATAAACTACTACTTCCAGTTCTTAATGTAGGAACCAGTTGACTAATTTGAATAGATTAAGAAAACTAGTTAAATTAGTTATTTGTAATAGATATGTGTTGTGTTTTTTCAAATATTTTTGCTAATCAAGTATATTGACTGGAACTACTATTATTATAAGAACTATTTTGAAAAAAATAAATAAATATGAGAGACAAAATGAATTAGAGTCTTATATTTAAAATCAAAATAAAAGTCAAATAAATTTTTATATTAAGGATCGGAATCCTAAATATAAAAATTAATTTACAGTAAAACACTCACATTGATCTCTCAGCAAATGAACATGCCAGTCATTATGTACAATAACGTGCTGAGAAATCCCTTTTCTTTCACCCAAAAAAAAAAAAATTAACGTACTGAGAATTACGTGTTTGCTAAGCATATCACATCAAGCATCCTGAAAAAGAGAAAAAAAAATCAATCTACCACTTCCTAATTCTCTGTTTTGATTCGCTTTAAAAGGCAGCAAGTGAACCTACATGTTATCGTTTCCAGAAGTGAGAACATGACAGGTAATTCTTTTTTTTTTTTTTTTTTGGGGTTTTGAGGGGGGGGGGAGTTCATGGTCAATATTTTCAATTAAAACGTAACGTAATAATAACATAGCAAGTACGTAAGTTTTCAGATAATCATGCTTTTACTGAGTGTGAGTTCCTGTATCATAATTTAACTTAATTGACAAAAAAACTTATTAAAAGTAAAAAAAATAATTATAAAGTGAATTTAAATGCATCTAATGATGATAAAGATGGGACCAAAGTGTCTATGGTTACAGGCACAGCATCCCATGGGAGGTTTTTGGTCCGTTAGGTTGACGAACCAACCACCAATTTCAAGATTCGAATGCCAATTTCCCAGCTTGGCATCTTCCATACCCAATAATTAATCCCATTCCGTGCTTTAATCTCCCACTCTAATTAACCCATTATCGTATATATAATCATGCCACATGCATAATTATTCTTTCCTCATAATCAAATAGCTTACACGTATCCTTAATATTCTTGGGGTTTTTTTTTTTTGCATGCCCGAATCATCTGTTCTTGATTTCTCGAATCATTACTACAACAACACCATATATAAAACATCTAATTACTCCAAGCAAATCTGATCACTGGTGATATATAGTTGATGAATGAATTGAGAACTGGGATTATTGTGTGAGGAAAGACAGAAACACGGCATGTGAGGCGAGTGAGTTTGAGGAACAAGGGAAGGTCGTGTGATTTGATATTAAGATAAGCAGCGTTTTAGAAATAAATGGATAGGATTATTGGGGAGGGACTGATAATTTTAGCATTATTGGCTGGTTTGTACAGCTAGAAATACAACCCTTTGAGAATGGCCTCTTGATTGGTTCGGACCAAGAATCAAATAAATGCCCACCACCTTTGGGAGATTGTATTCAGTCATAAAACTTAGCAATGTAATCTGTACGTAAGTCCAATCAAAATCTTCTCTAGCTGTCTTTTATATATGAGCATCCAATTTTGAAAAATGCACGTTTTGGGGCTGGAGGAAAAAGCTGAGAAGTGGAGACAAACATAACATGCGATGTATTGCAGCTGAAGATCACTTAGGTCAGATGAATGCCCTCCTCTTAATTTCTGACGATACACCCTACCAGAAACTCCACCATTCACTCGCAAGTCCAATAATTGATACAGATCAAATTGAGTTGACTTCAAGCTGAGCCTAACGCTACCTTCGTGTCTTGTTATAAGAACTTGTTTGATTTTTAATTTGATAATAAATATAAGACCCCAATTTACTTTGTCTTTCATATTTATTTATTTATTCAAAATAGTTTTTATAGTAGTTGTACGTGTTAAATGTTTTATTAAATAGTAATTTTAGCTAATATGCAAGATTAGCAAGAGTATTTTAGAAAGGACAATACCTATTTATAACAAATAGCTAACTTAATTAATTTTTTTAATCTGCTCAAATTAATTAACTAGGTCTTAATGACAGAAAAATAGTATATACACATGGAATAAACACAAAGAAAGTGGCAGTAGATAGGGAGAAGTGGACTGTTATTGGGGAAGCTTTAATAAGATGGATTATAAATTTAGGAAGAAGATAACTTTATGTTACGTCAAAAGCAATTAAGAAACAGATAATATGACAATATGGATGGGGGGACTGGAAGACTGAATATGAAGTGGGGATTAGCTGGCCTTGATTAACATTCAACAGAGCATGCACAGCACAGCTTTAACTAGTTTGCTGAATGATATATATATATATATATATATATATATATATATATAGTGTAATTTCACAATTATTGAGTTTGGTATGTTACATGATGTCCAGTTCAACATTTAATGTTCTCTCAGTTTCCAGTTCCAGCGCGCCACCACATCTGCAAGATAACACTACATCATCATGCGTGTTTACTGCTAATGAGATTTCTTATACTTACTTGATTTACTCTAAAAATTTCTTATGTTTCTCAGAAATTCAAATTCTTCAAAAGAAGAGTAATTGAACCAGACATTTTCATATGGTAGATTATGTGCTAAATTGAAGATAGAAAATGAGGTGATTTTTATTGGAAAAAGAAAAGAAATCCCGAGTGGGTGAAAGATAAAGTCAACACGTCATTGTCGACTCAACTCATCCTACATTTAAAATGATTTTTTTTTAATAAAAAATTTCATCTCAAAACTTCCTTCATTCTTGTTTGCCCCGACCATGATTCGTTTTCATCCCCCGAGTTCCATTTGAATAACTTCAGAGCCTGTTTGGTAACAAGGAATTTGGACTGTGGACAGGGAGAGGGAAAGAGAATGAGCAGATTTTCTTTTTTATTGTGAAATTTACAAATTGTTTATTTCAAAAGATCATTAATAATAAATACTTATTGTTTCATTTAGAATGGAGGTGTTTGAATAGTAAATATTCATAGTTTGACTGATATATGAATAGTAAATACAAATAGTGATAAAATATTCCTCCAGTCCTAAATGTAAGATCCTTATACTAGTATGTATAATAACCTTATATTTAGGACCGGAAGAGCATAAAATACCTTAATAATTAATTTATGAATTTCATCTTTGAATACAATTCTCCCGCTTAAAAAATTAGCAATGCCCAATGGTGCCTAGCGGCGGACTATGTGGAGATGTCTCATTTGCTCATAAATTCTATTTAGTTTAACATACCATTATTTACATCGTATTAAATGAAAACTGTGCGACGATATTTATAATTTATGTTAACAATCAATGTTTTCAAAAGAATAATATTCTTTATTTAAAAAGATTCCGAGCATGAACGACATTTACTTGCAACCAAAAAGCATAACTGTAACCGTATTTACTTTCACTGAGCAATCGCCAATGTTCATACTGTACTGTCTACAACAGGAGAAAAAAAATTCAAATACTATATAACTAAAAAAATAAATAAATGAATGAAAATTGGGAAGAAAAAAAAAAAGAGGAAAGAGAAGACCCATAATCTCTGATCTCTCCCTCTCTTCCCTCCACTTCTCCTTCTCCACCAACTCTCTCATCCAATATATAGAACAGAAATATACACAGAACTCATCCCAATTGAGTAAATTATCTTCTGATCCTTGAAAGATAGTATGCCATTTCTCAATCGAATCACGGTATGCTTTGAACCCAGCACTGTAGAATAAAATTGCAGTAAATATTGAGATCATCAACAATTCAATTGATGAATCCAAAAATTCAGGGGATGAGCTGAAAAAAAGCTTTTATCTTTCAAGGACCAAAATAATTTTTTTACTCCTACACATGTCCAAAATGGTTTTATCAATGTGACGAACCGAACGCTCCTAGAATAGCCAATGCTTTCTCCTTGGTTTATGCTGGATCGGTGCATCTACATTGAAGATGATAAAACAAATAGTCAATTCATAAAGTCGTGTTCAGTATTCCGACCAAAAAAGCCACTTTTGGGAATTTACGGCGAACCAACCTCGAATTTCGTATAGCGAATTGTAATGAACCTCAGACCAGAAGCTCAACCACAACTCTGCATCATTAAAATATGAAAAGAATGCTCTCATCAACGCATTTTTTCATAATCTGAATTGCTAACAAAATATCCTTTTGCATCGATTCATGTTTAACTGAACAAGTGTTTTGACCATGGTGATGAGTAATAATAGTCTTACCACGCTTTGGCGCTTGGTACTGTGGCGTAATTTCAATGAAACAAGTGTCTCTGAATGATGTTAAAAGGCATATCTTCGCTGCAAACTAAATTACAAACAAGCCAGGTTATATTACATTCTAACAGCTAACGGTAATACACAGCAAATCAAGGAAGAAAAATAGCTGAAATTCAATTGCTTTATAGCGCATATGTATATGCTCTCCACCAATTTCCAGATGCGGAACTTGGATCACAACACAAATGATCTAGTATAATATAGCATATCAAGTTATAGATGACTCCACCCTAAAGAGAAGAGGATAATACAAACGCAAATAGAAAAGGAAAAGGGGAATTTTGAACATAACGCAGATCACGATTTAATGATGTAAAATGCAAATTCATTATACTCTTTAGTTATTATTAGGGGCAGTGAATGATAAAGTAAACGTACCCTATATATAAATATATATTTTTGCAAAAAGCATACAAGCACATGTCCAAGCATATGTAAAGGGTAAATTTATCATTCTACCTAGTCACTACCAGTGACAGCAAATGATAAGATACAATGCGAAAACAATAGTTACATTCACTACGCATGTGTGAGTCATCACCATCTCCCAGCTGATCGGTAATAATCATCATTCCCATTATGATTATTATAAAAACATTAACCTATCAGTAATAAACAACTCGGAACAAAGTATTAACTGATTTTGCCGCATTCCATAGAAGAATTGAACTTTCATCTCAGTTAAAACAGCAGTGTATGGATAAAATGAAAAAGAAAGAAACAAACACTAATCAATTTACCGAATCCCACAGAAGGAAAGAGCTTATTTGAAAACAGCGTAACACACCTTATCAGCAGCTGCCTGTAAGGTAACATGGTCCCCCCATTCTCCAGATCTGTCATGAGAAAGATAAATGGAGAATGGTGTAAGTTTCACATCAGCAAACGCAAGGAAAAAAAAAATTTGAAGAACCGATAAAGGCAATGGCTCAATGAATATATAATGGTATCAATAAAAATTTGTCTGAAAGACACATACTTTGCCATTTTCTTGTAATATCGTTTGTACTTCATGGGGACATAGCATTCATACAAGGAGCGATGGTCTTTGAGCTGGCAAAGAGAAATTTTGGGCAAATAAGCATTTCAAATTGTCTAGGTATCATTTTAACAGAACTATCAAATTCCATGCTTATCTACCTAAGGCAAGAGACAATTTGTATGATCACAACATATAAACAATTTGTATTTGGTTTATCAATGTATGTTATCTCTTTTATTTCCCTCTCTTATATGTTCAGTTAAGATAAGCATCCTTCACATGCATATTAAACGTGTCTTGGGTTTATCAATGTATGTTATCTCTTTTATTTGCCTCCCTTCTATGTTCAGTTAAGACAAGCATCCTTTACAAACATATTAAACGTATCTTGGACACTTAAAAGAATCAAACTCGAATTATGCCCCCTATCTGGAGGATGCAATCACCAATTAAAACTCACTCATGTATAGATAAATTTCAACCGTTAATTTAGTTTAAAAAAATCGTAACCCAAGAAAACCAGATGTCCTCATAGCCAGTAACATGTATTTGGCTAGTGCTTTCTGAGTGGACATACCTGTTTCACAATCTCTTTCCGAACATTCTTGTGGTATTCAGGTGACCTATACAGCTGTTCTGAAAGTGCACGAAACTGCAAGATTGGGAGAACAGTTAATAAATGTTCTAAGCAGATAATTTTAGAAAATTGTTGCCACAAATAATACCTGACAATTTCCATCTCCAGAAACTTTGACTTCACATAGACCATACATGTTCAACCTATAAAAGTCAAGAGAGACGGGTTTAGTACCTCCAATCAAGAGTAAATATACAGCAGGAATGGGTTTATAACATTGTACTAGCTGATCCCTCATTATTTGTGTCAATACATCATTAGATTGAGCAATTTTCATTTGAATGCCCACTTTATATACATATAGTTTCTAAATCTCTCGATATAAAGAAGAAAACGCACTACTTGTTCGACCACTGATGTATTTAATCATGCATGACGACCACTTGCTCATTACTATTTCAGCCATCTTTTATCAGACTTTGAAGCTTTATAATATTCCCTGTCAAGAAATAGCTGAAATACACAGCTGCAAAGTGGCATACCTCTGAAGAAGGCGCTGGTGATCCATACTAGCATCATTTGTGTCAGGTATGAAGGAATTAATCCGGGGCACATGCTGAAATTTTAGTCAAGCACAAAATTTCAGACAAATTTCTCTTCCACCTCCTTTTAAAAAAGGTCAATAATCTCTCCTCCATAGTCATTATTTGACAACTATAAAGAAAGTTCACTTTTCTTTGAGAGGACAGTGCAGAATACCATAACAAAGTCATTAAGAACCATATCCCAAAGCAGCAAGATAATAATAGAAAATATCAAGAATGCATGACAGATCATGATCCTCTAAAAGATTTAAATTACCCCCACTCAGCTGAATCTTAGTGATAGTTTTTCTTTTTGGCCTTTGAATTTATGTGTTAAGATATGCATAATTAGCATCATAGTTTACCTAACAGGCAATTGAGTGATTTGCGAAGAGGAGATTAAAACTGGAACCTAAATTAAGCATGACCATAGTATGACCAGAATTGGTGGAAAATTCAAGTAAAAGGCATTGTTAGATAATCTGGGCAATAACGGAGTTGTAAGAATTCTTACAGGAACGGGTGCCAGGTTGGAAAGGCGCCTACCAACTGCGCCATCTAATTTGGCATACTCTTCAGATAACATGACAGCAATCATGCGGTCATCCTCAATATCATGTTGACTACTGAGAGAAGTTGAACTCGAACTTTCACCGATATACTGAGTTCCGTTCATCATATCTTGGGATGGCAATAACCAAAAACTTTCAAGCAAAAGCCAACTTTACAATGATCCTGAGTTAATAAGCCTGCAACGATTGAAAGACCTTTGCCCATTAGAACTCTCCACAATCGTGGGTTTTTCCACACGGGAAATTTTAACATTAAGTCTTAATACAACACCACATACGAAAGAAGCACAGACTGTTTATTAAATTACATATATAAGAATATTTATCCAGAAGACTAGAAGAGTACTTTGAGAAAAGCGTTTTGCAATATCATGATGATGATGAACCAATTGTGACAGCGTAAATCACACAGGTCAGACAGCACCCAAAAGAAAAGAAACAGTAATTCTTTATGGTGAAACTAAATAGAACTCAACCTTCTAAGGTTACCAAACCTTTCATGACTGTAGATGATCATTTTCGTTTTTGACCTGAGCAGATATTCAAAGTAAACAACGCCACGACAGGTCAGGACCTAATATGACGATAGCGTGCGCCCTGCACTGTAATGACTCATTTCAGCAATAATGCTGCAATGGACATTAAACGGAATTTGATATGACTGGTTGACTTTACGGTTTTGGAGAAAATGAATTCCAGGCTCATATGGAAAGAAAGTCAAAGGTCGAAACCCAATAGCTTTTCGAGTGATCAGAGGTGGGTTTACAAAAATGGCTGCTTGACTTGAAGCATAAAAATTAGAAAAACAAAATCAGATCTAAGCAATTGATTATTGCACAAGTAGGAGCTTTCTGCCCAACACCAAGAAAAATGAAAAATGAAGTGAAATGGCATGAATTCAATATCACGATTCACAGGAATCCAATTTTAGAGGACGAAGACGAGAAGCAAGAAAGCAAGCATTGATATCGATCAAATCAAGAACATCCAGGAATCAAGAGAACCCGATAACAACAGTGGCAATAGGAACAACACGAGACAAAAGAATAAGGAAAGAAGAAAACACCTGCAAGTCTGCTGCGATTGAGAAGCAAGAATGAAGAAGGAAGCGATGTGAGAGGATTAGACGGAGGAGGAAAGAATATGGGAAAGAAGAGATATTTTCAAACTCGCGTTTTAGGTGGGATAAAGCGTGGGCACATTATGCACTAAACCGGGGAGCTAATAATACCCAGCCGATTTTGTGAGAGTAATAATAAGGAATAGAAATGGACAACAAAATGGAAACGCCCCAACCCAAGTCGGAGAGAATTAAATATTGGAGCGACGTGGCTACCAATGGTTGGCGGTTGAAAGGATCTGGTTGAAATTCGCGGGTTTCCGAGTCAGACACAGGTTGTCGGGAGTTGGCGAGTCTCGACTCGGGGCGCGTAACGTCTCACCGGTTAGCGGGCCCCACCCTCGGATGTTTCCGTCAGAGAGAGGCCTCCCTGAACAAAAGCTTCCTAGCTGAGTCGCCTCTTCCCCCTCCGCTCGCAGGAAAAAAGAAAGAAAAAAAAAATTCCTGAAAGCGTCTCTCTCTAATGTCTTTCCGGCTCTTACCCAATTCGATGTTTTCGTCTTCCTAAACCCAAATAGGTTTAACGATGGAGCTGAATTGAGCCGTTCCAAGGAACAGAATTTGGCGCGAGAAGGCGCCTCCTAGGGTTGCGATGGCTGAATAAGCACAGGGCAACGGATGGCCAGGATTGCGCAAAAACGGACAGTCGAGATGCAGTTAAGCTTCGCAGTTGACGTGGCGCGACTGGCTTCAAAATTTTTGGCGCAACGGCTTTGAGAAAAAGTGAAAAACAGTGGGTTTTGATTTTTTTTTTTTTTTTAATTTTTGGCGCTTATTGGGGGTTTAGGTAACAACATACGTAAGGGTAATTAACCTAACACGGGAATTTCTTGAATCACTTTAAACAGCCACACTTTCCGGTTTCAATTATATCTGCCTTTTCCCTAGCTTTGCAAAACGTTTCATTTTATTTACCCCGCAATTTACATGCATTTAAATTATATAAAATTCAGTATAATGATCTGGTATGTTTGGTACGACGGTCTTGATGAGAGAGATAGACAGACGCGTAAAATGGAGAAAAAAGAGGGTGATGCACTCAAACGGTCTATATAAAATGAGTCTGATTCAAGCATCTTACGTATATTAGTTAAAAGTTTGTTATAATATCACATGTGTACAATTTTTGTTTGAAACTCTTCATACATCTCCTTAAAAAGAGACAATATTATAATAAATTAGTTCCTTATAAAATTCAATTGTGTAGAATAAGAAAATAAAAACAAATATGACTGAACTCGATCGTTAATCTATTTCACAGGCCTAGGAGGATATGAAATGAAAATGGAGAGAAAATTACCTGGAGACGAAGCAGCTTCGGACTAATCCCAAAAGAAAAGGGAGGGACACAACACAGAAACGGCTCGTAAGTCGTATCTGTGTTCTATTATTGGATTCCCCGCAAAATCGTTGTCGAGATCATATTTATTTTATTACCGGTGCAAAAGCAGTATGAATTTTATTTAGGAATCAGCCCCAACACATTTATCATACCCAGAAAAAAAAAGAAAAAAAAGACATATTTAAAAATTTTATCATTCTCCAGGCGCATCAAGATCCTTAGATCCGCGTCTAGTTAAAATTAAAATGAATAATAAATAAATAAACTAAATTATTATTTTTCTTCTTCTTTTTAAGAAAAAAGGAACTTCAGTGGAGGGAGCCGTTACTCCTTATCAAATGATTATGTTTGCTTCTAATTTTTTCTTTGGCCCCTTCCGCAGATGGATTTTCCTTTTCTTCCTCAATTCACAGCCAAGTTTCATGCTTGTGTTTGGTACGGTTATTACAAATTCCCAAAATCCATATGATATGAGAAATGTACATCTTACTTAGGATTTGGTTTTAGCGCTCTATACACGACTTTCATGGTAATGGATTTACAGAGCCAAACCACTATAATCACACCATCCCCAGCTGCTATGGCACTCCCAGTATATCTCCAACTGTTAACTGTTCATTCGTATAAAAGAAAGAAAGAACACGCCCACGAGACTTCTCAATTCTTCTCGTCTTCTACGGTATCAGCATCAGAACTCTTCGCATTATAACCCCTGCTTGTGGGTCTTCCTTATTCTGTAATCTGAGTTCTATCACAAACACCAACAGGAGCTTAACCCAATAACGATGATTTATATCTGGGTGACTCTAGAACTCATCCAACGTTATTCTTCAACATCTCCTCCTGCTGCCTCTTGATTGACTGTTGCTTCTGCAACATCATCTCCTTGCGGAACCTCTTGATGAACAAATCCGCCACATGGTCAATTTCGTCCTCCAGTTTGAATTCTTCCCCTGCCACCTCCTTCGAATTCTTCACCATATCAATAACAGAGCCTCCGAAATCCTCCGAGTCAAACAGAGTATGGGTCAAATCCGGGTACTTCTCATCCTCCTCTTCCTCCTCGTACCTATAGCAGCTTTCATACCCATCCTCACTTCTCCCCTCCACCAAGTTCGTCTCCATGGGACTGGGAATAGCCTCGTAGCAGTGGTCATTGTCGTCATGGATCGCCATGGCCTTGCTCTGGTCTCTTCTACCCTCCAGAAAGCTGTCTTCTTTGGGATGGGAATGATGGCCCAGAACGGATTGCATTTTGTGGGAAATAGAGCTCATCAGAAACTTCTTATTCCTCAGCAATGAGAATATGATCAGTCGCGCCTTGATGGCGTTTGTCTTCGTCTTCAGAGCCAAGGCTTTGGACTTTGCCATTGACTTCAGAGTAGCTATGATCTGCTTCAACAACACAGGTGCTCTGTTCTTCATCTGTTCACCCCTGTAAAAACTGCACACCCACAGTTTGCAATACAGTTTATGAAGTAACCCAAGTGGAAACAAGCAGACCAATATGGGATTTTGCGGCTAGATTTGCAGATCGCTGTCAAAAAGTTTTATCTGGGAACTCTTTTGTGTGCGAATGATTGATCGATGGATGAAGAAGGAGAGGTTAAGAAATATCAAGAGGGATGGTTTGTACTGAGCTTGTACTTTGCTGGTGTAAAGCAGTGATTTGGCATGAAACACTACAGGGTGGGCAAATGGGCTTTTATAGGGAGGGCGAGAAATAATCTAAGCGAAGGAAGATTGGTGGCTAAGGAAAGGGGGTAGAGAGAGTGCTCGAAAAAGCAAAAAAGTGAAGGTGACAGGTGGGCTTTTTAAATTGGCCTTGGGAGTAATAATGGGGTGGTGGTGTACGAAGCCTTGGGGGTCATACAGCAATTTGCCTCTTCTTCAATTAAAAATTTGAGTATTTGATTTCATCAAAAGCAGAAATAGATATTGAGATGGCGCCTCTTGATAAAGGCAGACGAATTTTATTAGATCTTTAGCCATTTCCATTGGGCTCCTTCAATAATTTGAGCCCTGTTTCGTGGGGGAAGAGTGAAGACCTTTGAAGCTTTTGAGGAAGTGAAAAGAAGAAAGAAAAAATTGGTGGGCCTAACTCCATTATATGTTCCACAGCACAACTGCTGTTCAAATCTTGACCTTGAGGTTTCCTATTGTTTTAGGCTTAATGACTAAAATAACCATCTGCTTTTGACAATTACAGCTTCTTTCTCTCCATACTAAGATGGTACAAATGACATTGTGTCTTGGTCGATGTGTCTGTTAGAGATTCTCTTTCGTTTGAAATAAGAATCTCATTTTTGCTGCTCTCTTAGACTATTCAGAAATTCTGGGCCACTCTTGCCGCAACAACCAAAATTTTAGGACTCGGTTGAAAACTTAACCCCTAAGGTTACATAATATCTCCACATTTTTCATTTTTCATTTGGATCCTACCTGCTTCTAAGTGTCCCCTTGCTGCTTGTTTTTTAGTGAGTCTTGTACCAAACAATAGTAGGATATTTCAGGGAATGGAATTGCAAGGCGCGCTTCTCCATTACTTGCCCACCAGTAATTAATAAATAAATATATCACTATATATATATGCATATATACAATGAAACTTGTACATAAATAACTGCACATTATTTGCACATTATATCATTATCCATACAACTTTATACACTAACTTTACTCAGGCTCTGTGCAAGTTTAATAGAAGTGGATTCTGCTGGTACAAGTAAGGTGTTGTGCGCAGAACTTCTGTATGATTTTGTAATTCTCCCCAAAAACCCCACGTAAAAGGAGTTTTAATTAGGAAGAAATTATATATATTTATGTACTCCTCCAATCCTTAATATAGGACCCAATTCTTGAGTTGGTTTTGGTCCTAAATATAAGATCCATTTCTCATATTTATCAATTTTCTCTAAATTACCCCTATGGATACTTCCTCAATCATAATCAAGTAGAAGAGGGAAATGAGGTATTAAAAAAGATGATTATGGTATTTTGGGAAAAATGTGTCACTTTTTTTATAATAAACTAACTTACCTAACTTTCTTAATCTAATCAAATTAAGAATCGGAGGAGTATATATATATAAAAAAAGCAACCGGGCTACTTTATAAACGGCCAACTCCATTTTATAAAGCATGTATAATAATATAGGCATGCGTGCATGTTTCCCAACCACATGTGAATATTGGTCCCTCCCCAAAACCTAATCTTTATTTTTCACCCAAAGGGCAACACGTAAATTGCAGTGGACGTGTTTCGCAACTCGATCCCAAGCACAAAATATGAAGCTGGCAAGCTGTGCGTTACCATATGTAGTTTGTGTAATAAAATAAGCAAACTTTTCCCATCCATACACACGCTTTTGAGAGCTTTACGCAGTTTCAAATATGGCAGCTAGGTAGCTAGGGTTTGATATGTTTGTATGAAGAATCAAAGAGAGAAGAGACGCGGGTGCTTTCTAAAAGTAACTAGAAAAACACATGCATCGATCTTCCCCTCTCCCCTCAACATTCTCATTTGACCTAATTAAAGCAGACGCACCACACCAGTCCTTTTTAATCAACTTTGTGGAGATCTCACGGGAAGGGTCTGGGTGGTGCAGGATTGTCTGTAAAGACCAACTTGGTTCATTAATTTAATCAGCCTTTGATTCTGGATATTTTCGAAGTAATAATAAACAATAAACAAGGTATATCGTGGAAAGCCTCGGCACTATATATGAAACAAACATAACGTTGAATTAATTCTCCAAATTAATCCAGTTTTCTGGTGCGTTTGGTAATCTTCTTTAGGATTTCCTCTGCTTTATTCTTATGTGGTGCTTTAGTAAATAAACTTGCACGCAGGAGTAAATCATGATCGATCGTTATAAAGATGGAATATAATATAATGTTGGGTTCTTTTTATATGATATCAGCTTCTTCCTGTGCTGAGAAGATATTGACAGCATATTGATTAAGATGAACTGATTATTATATAACTTTTTTGGAGCTTCTAAGCACGCAGCTTTCAATGTGTATAAACTCCTAGGCTGTAAAGATCAGTTCGGATAGTTAGTTAATGGGAGGAAATTGTAAAAGTTTGTAGCAAAAAGTCTGAGAGCATTGAAGGAACAACAACGTTGAACGAAAGTCTCACCTCAAACGTTCACACAAGTACACATATGTAACATAATTTTAACTTTTGGTTTGCCGACCTAATTTAATTCCTGCAGACGGGAACTGACTACGCTGATTTAAGCAATGAATCTTACTCTACCAAAAATAAAAGAGGAGATGTGATTATATCTGCTCGGTTAATTCGGGTGGGTCCAGGCCAGTAATGTTTAAATGGTGAAAATTTCTTAATATAAATAGCAGGCATGAAGTTATTTATAGTTTATATGAGGATGTAAGTGCAGATTTAATAACTTATTTTGGCTACTTGTATTTAGAACTATCAGTAAATTAAATAAATAGATGAGAGAATTTATAGACAGAGTAAAAATTGGATAGGGACATAACTTTTTTAACTTTAATTGGACGGTGGAGCAGGTTTACAGCGATTATTTTCCTGCAAGATTCCTTGTTCTAGACTCTCCCTGAAGGTTCCTTAACTCCTTAACCAACCCCCCCCAAAAAAAAAAACCTTTTCTACCCATCCTCATCTCAGCACTTGAAATTATACTTCTCCGGTCCTTAATATAAGATTCATTTAACTAATTTGATTAGATTAAGAAAGTTAGGTAAGTTAGTTAATTGTAATAAATATGATATTTTTTTCCTAAAACACCATAATCATCTTTCTCAATACCCTCTCTCCTTCTTCTACTTGATTATGGTTGAGGGAGTATCCATAGGGGTAATTTAGAGATTATTGATAAATATAAGAAATGGGTCTTATATTTAGGACCAAAACCAACTCAATAATTGGGTCCTATATTAAAGACCGGAGGAGTAGTAAATTATATTTTCCAGTCCACAAAATAAATATATAAATGGCTGTCATTCGCTTCTAAATATAAAACCTATTTTGTAGTGTGATTTAGAATCATAAGAAGATTTTTTTACATTATGTTTAAGTTTTATTTATTATTACATTTAATTTAATTAAAAATAGTGTTACTTTAATTGCTACTTCGGTGTTTAACAAAAATTTGATGACCGCAAGAGAGATAATGAATTTTAAAAATTAGTAATATAATAATATTAAGTTTAAAAAATTCCCCAAAAGAAACTTGTTTTATGTTTAAATTTGGTTGAAAAGTTAAGAAAAGGGCACCGACCCAAAAATTTAAATTCCTTAAAAAATAGAGTCATGTTATTTATCAATTTTAAATAGAATAATATGATGCAAATTATATTTAGATGTTATTAAGATTAAGGTGCAAAAATATTTAGGAATTTTAGGAGGAGGTATTAGCACCCTTAAATATGATACAAAATACCCTCAAACCCTCGAAATTTTTTGCCCCAACTTGTTAATTGGATGTGATGTCTGTTAAGAAAAGACTGAGTCCTACTTGTTGTGCCTTATATATAAAAGATAAAATAAAAATATTCGTAAAGTATCATATTATGGTGTGGTACAATATTTCCCCAAACCCTTAAAAAAGTAAAAATTCCTAATCCAAAATAAAAGCATACGTCGGTAACCATTAATTATGAATGTCATAAATATTAAAATTTCACTTAATCCGAAGTATTGAATGTGTAGAACATTTCCTAGTTTTTTTTTTTGGCCGAAAGAACATTTCTTAGTTTATACCAAAGGGTACTTCTTTTTTTCCAAGGCAAAGAAATTTATTAGGCCAATTAATCTGGCGCAAAATCTAAAGGCGTTGAGGTTACGATAAAAACAAAAATAAAAATGGCGTTGAGGTTATGATAAAAACAAAAATAAAAAAAGCAGGAGATTGTAAATGAAATGAAAGGCTACCAATATGGTCAGCTTTTGTCGCAATTAACTGGGCCGAAAACAAACTAAAAGTGGGCCACCTCGACCCGCTGTATCCGCATTGCAACCACGTGCCGTTTAAGTGTCTTTTTTAAAATAGGTTTGATATTTATTTATAATTTATAATGTTAATAATGAAAAGTAAAAAGATGAAAATAAGATGAAAATTATTTTATCGAATTAAAATAATAAAATAAAGCATTAACAGTGGATGATAATAGATTGGATACATAATAAATGCTGCAAATTACATATACTATATTTTCCCATGCGTTCTAAAAAAAGAATGTTTATTATGATTACAAATGGGGACATCAGTATTGTGCTTATGATTGTCCTGAATCAGGGTCAACACAAGAAATGTGATGGGCTGCTTTTTTTTTTTTTTTTTTACTAGAAGCCCATTATTGAACCATGTGAAAAGGAAAGTTAGGATAGAATGGCAATTAAAAAATTTCTACATATCAACGGGGGTTGGGTTTAGCAGAATGGGCAAATCTTTCATAACCTGGTAAACCAAACTTTGAATCCCTACCAAGAGAAGTGTCCACATTTAGTATTTGATAATACTTCAAATATGATTGTATCCAATAAGAGAATACCCGTACTTAGCAAAACAAGGAAAAAGATTTCTACATCTTATAGAAAGAATTTTGACATTGGGGTCATTATAATGAGCACGGTGCGGCATATCTTATAGCTTTTCTCGTGACCTGATCTCTCATTTTCTTGATAAAGTTAAAGAGGGGTGGATCTCAAAATCCTCATATTGGATGAGGTTGAGAGTCTCCAAAAGATTGGAGTTGAGATTAATTGCGGTGAGGATACTTTCGCTTTCAACAGCTGGAAACCTTTTTGTTCAAAAGGTCTTTTGGTGCCAATAAGCCTAACAATGCACTCCTCAAACCAACTTCACTTGCCCCTTTTCTTTCACCAAACTCCAATTATTGTCTCACTCCCTCTTCCCCTCATCATTCACTTCCCTTTTTGCCTTTTTTCTCTGCTCTCACCTCATTTCCATGCATTCCATATCTTTTCTTCATTCTCAGGAGATCAAAAGTTTAACATATTGAAATGAATTAATCATGACACATATGCTGCTACTCTAAAAGATCTCAACTTAACTTGGTTGTGACTTGTGAAATCTTTGATGCGATATCCCAATTGCTCAAGAATTTGCGCTCCATATTATGCAGAATCAAGCTTAGGAGACCTTATGACAGTGTGCATGCCTTCAACCTGGTTGAAGGGAATATTCACTTTTTGCCTTTTTGGTCAATATGATCCATTTGGTATCCCATTTTGACAGACACGAATGGCACCTCAACTAGTTATTTTCATGGGAAGGGCAAAGGAAGCTAAGCAATCCTTGAATTGGGCATCAAGTCTCCTGTGAGATTCCCACATCTAAAGGCAAATTAAAGAATCTATTAATATAACAAGCTTCCAATCTTTAATCCAAAAGCAGGGGATGTAAGGGGACATTGTATATCCTGTGTACTTACTTTATACCATTGCCTATTTGTCCCATACACACTCCAACGGCCGCACTGAACAGAAGCTTCCTTTTCTAATAATAACATTTTCCTCAGAAACTGAATACGACACGCAAGGCCTATCCTCATTGTCTCTGTTTCTCACACATCATAATTGAGCCCTTCCATCCCCTTTTTCTTTTTTCACCGCCTCATCCGACCAGCAACACTACCATAACCCCAACCTCTTTCTTAATATTATAATTAATTTAGTATCCTTAAACATCACACTCTGTGTCTAGCTGTATTTGAATTCAACACCACAACAACTATTCTCAACATTAAAAAATGCAGATCCCCATTATATCTAATACGTTCCCTTCAGAATGCAGAGTGCAGCGGCTGCTGATGGCCCGTTGTTCACTACAATACCCTCCTTCTTCATAAGCCTTGTTACGCACTTCATTGATTAAATAATTAAATTCAGAAAGAAAAGGCCAAGAAATTCCTCGAGGCTCGTCGCTTGCCTCCTATATATAACCCACCTTCTTGTCATTACATATCTCACGTCGGGTTTTCTTTTCTTCTGCGGGATTCCTCGCAGAAACAAGAAAACCTTCTACCTTCTTTAACCCAACCTTCACTCATCTCTCTGTTTTCTTGTTCTGTTGAATCTAGAGTTTATATTTACACGCGCACAGAGACATTTTTGTAAATCCTAGTATTTGTTTAACTCCCAAGAGTGTGAAAATGGAGCTGCATTCTGCAACCGCAGCGAAAAGACTTTGGAATGTGTTGAGGATCAGCTTCTTGATGATGAGGAAGGGTCTGATATCGAAGAGGAAGCTGATAATGGACATGAATGTGATGATGAAGAAGGGAAAACTGCTCAGAAAATCTCTGAGCAATCTCATGTCATCCCACCATCACCATCATCATCATTCCAAGAGCATGACACGTGGTGGATTTGGCATGCAGGAGTATGAATTCTCTTGCAGTAACAGTCCCAATCCTGCTTTTCTCTACCTTCACAAACGCAAACACCATTTCAACTTCCCTTGCATCAACCATCCTCAGGTCATCGACGAAGAGCCTGACCTAGAGCCACCTAAGGCCACGGTTTTGATGCCCAAAACCCCAGAATACAGCTTCAATCTTAGGTTCGATCCTTCAGATTTTGCTGCAGGTGACAGAAGGAGCCCTCTTTTGTCGCCATTTTCTGTGAGGATATCCAATTTTTCTTCTGTTGATGAGCTTGAGGAGCCTGGGAATGGTCTGGTTGATGACCAGGCCGAGGATTTCATTACAAGGTTCTACGAACAGCTCAGGATGCAGAGCCGTACCCAGTTACTAGAATACCCAGACATGTATACACAGGATATATAGAATTTCTGAGACGTGTATACTCTGAAATCTTGTATCTTCATGGATTTTTCCTCTGTGTGTTCATACTTGTATAGTCTCTGGAGCATTCACTCAATATTTCATATCGTTCAAATAAAATACATTTTAATGTAATGGTCTTCCGATGTTTTGGATATTTGAGGTTGTGTGGGATCTTCCCCCCCCCCCCCCTTTGTTTTTGCTTTTTGGGTTTGGGGGTTCCATCATTGTAGGTGTCGTGGGCAACGCCTTTTGGAATATGATTTGCTTCTGCTTTTGGTTAATGCTTTTGAGCGATGCCGCCTAAGCAATACCCAAATTTTGAACTTCCATTATGTCTTTAAAAGCTTTGTCTTCCATTTGATTTATTTTCACACCAGCTGCCACATATCTTCTTTGCAGCTCTCCTGAAAGTTCAAATGGGCACTAAGTGATCAGTATTAGTATGAGTGAACTGGGTATCTTGGCTATCAAACATATTTATCGTCTCAATTTTTCACTTTAATTCCAGTTCAGATACAAAATAGTGAAGATAGATGTGTCATGCGGCATTTTTTTTGGCCGGAATTAGAGCGGAAATCCCATGCAAACCATTCTGAAATATCGTACAAACCTCCGGAACAATACAAGAACAGACATTAGAACTGAGCCATGTCCTATTGGAACGAAAGAGATCGAAATGATAGAAGAAACAGATAAATAAATTGAAACACGCTGTATCATGAAAGTCTAATAACTGGAAATACAATGAAGAGTGCGAAAGCAAGCTTGCATTTTTCATATGGAATGTAATAGTTTTGGTACTGCTAAGAACTAATTAGGATTACTCGGCCCCACAAAGAAGAAGAAGAAGAAGATTACAGCGCACATGAAGAGGACAAGAATTGCCATGGCTGGGCTGTCAAAAGCATTAATATACTCTGAAGGGAACACTCGGCGTGACGGTTCCTTAATCCGCACTAATCCATCCTGTGACAACATTTGTTGGATTCAAGTCAAAAGGAAAAACTATGCAAATTATATATATATATATATATTAATAGATTAAGCCTCAGTTTTTTTTAGATTAAAAGGAAGTGATTTTAATTGACTAGGCTAAACACGACAAAAGTTGTTAGGAGCCTGAGAGAATTGTTTTGAGAATTTAAACTAAACATACGAGAGGTGTGTTAGAAAAAGCTTATTTTCATAAGTTACTCTAGGATTATGTTCTTGCAACGACCCAAGTTTAAAACTTTAACTAAAATAACATTTTTTCGAAAATTCCTATCAGTTGGGTCAGGTCGAAATTAGGGTTCACCTTGGGCAATCAACGTGCAGAATATTTGTTTTTCAGTTATTTTTGCTGATTTATGTTTAGCAGCTTTGCCATTTTGATTTTACATTATACTCCTATGATCTTAAATATAAAGCTTTTATATTAGTATGTATAAGGATTTTATATTTAGAATCGGAGGAGTATTTAAAGAATTCAGAAAGAACTTGATCATTTCTCGTATCTTTTAGCTAACAAAGGAAGGTTAAACCCTAAAACTAAATGATTAAATAAAATAATTATATTGGCCGAGTTTTGTTTTCCGATATAAACAAGCATTCATGCCCTTAAAACATGGATTCCACTCTGCTTCCCCTTCAACTAGTTAGAGCTGTACGAATGTTGTAGCTTAATTTGAGCTGTATCCCAACCGTTATTAGCTGATCCATGTTTATGTAATCAGATGTTCTCCCATCAATAGCCTTATCAAACTATTAAATTCCCTTTCACGCTTGATACGATTAGACATTTCAGAATTTGAATCCGCGTCACGAAATATCAAATTCCTTATTAATTATTGAGAATTAAGGCTCCGTAATGCTCGAAAATACTCCTCCGGTCTTTAATATAGGACCTAAATGTTGAGTTGATTTTGATTTTAAATATAAAACCTATTTATTCCTCCGGTCCTTAATATATGACCTAATTTTTGAGTTAATTTTAGTCCTAAATATAAGATCCATTTCTCATATTTATTAGTTTTTTTTAAATTACCCTAGGAATACTCCCTCAACTATAATCAAGTAAAAGAAGGAGAGGGGTATTAAGAAAGATGATTATGATGTTTTAGAAAAAAAGTGTCACTTTTCTTATAATTAACTAACTTACCTAACTTCTTTAATCTAATCAAATTAGTTAAATGGGTTTTATATTAAGCATCGGAGGAGTATCATATTTATCAATTTTTTCTAAATTATCCCTATGAATATTCTCTCAACCATAATCAAATAGAAAATAGAGGAAAAATATTAAGGAGGATGATTATGGTGTTTTAAAAAAAATATGTCATAATTTTTATAATTAACTAATTTACCTAACTTTCTTAATCTAATCAAATTAATTAAATAAGTCTTATATTAAGGATCGGGAGTAATAAACTCCAAATACGCAGAGAGGCCCCATAACACCGTAGGTAATTTAGCAAAGAGGTTTTATAATGCAGATACCTAGAAATGATAACTCGCTTTTTTTAAAAAAAAAAAAAAACTGTTACGAGTACTTGCAAATAAATTAAATGTGTGTTTTTAAATGTTACATTGAATGAATAAATCAGAAAGGTTAACCTGGCCTTTCATGTGGGAGGAAACATTCTTTCCATTTGCTTGACTGGAATTTAGATAATGACGTATTCTCTCGCTGCTTATTGCTGATGGGTTCATTTCTTTTTAACTCATGATTATGAATTATGATTAGCTCCTATAGGTTGCAGCACGGAGTGTGAATAGTTGTTTTTTCCCCCTAAAAAGGAAAGCGGAAATTAAATTTGGTGGGACGCAGTTTAATCCCTTGATTTACCTCGCATGAATTCCTTCGTAATAACTTTTATTTTGCCAACTGCAGTAACTCTTCGATACCTCACAACTTATGCTCCATAACTATCAGATTCATATAAAAATATAAAATAAATTTTAAAGAACTGTCGAAGCGTGTAGAAGTACGAAGCAGAGACGATAAAAAGAGGCTTTTTCTTGCATGCAGGGGACAGCGGAGTTTAAAACCTCGTTTAATGAAGAAGAAATACAGAGGTGGTCTAGAAAATCCAATATTCTCCCTTCAAAGAAAAAATGACAAATAAAAAAACTGAAAAATATAGGACCTGTTTGTTTTTGTTTCTTTTTTTTTTTTTGTTCTTATAAAATTTTTTTTTAGAACAAGTTTAGAAAACAAAAAACAAAAGAATTTGTTTGGATAATAATTTAAAAAAAATCATGTTTTAAAAAAATTTATAGAAAACCATACTCAGTAGGTGATAGTTATCATTACTAATAATAAGTGGTGGATAATAGGTGACAAGAGAAGAATATTTTTTAAAACTTTTCAAAACAAAAAATAAAAAACACAAAACAAAACAAGAAAACATTTAAAAGTTGTTTTGGTTTTTTGGTTTTTAAAAACATATTACTATTTTTTGTTTTTTAAAATAATTAACTAAAAACAAATTACTAAACAAGTTTTTTGGTTTTTGTTTTTAAAAACAAAAAATTGTTTTTAAAACAGGAAACCAAATAAGCCCATAATATTTCAAATAAGTCACCTAACACTTTAAAACCCCAAGATGTCTGATTTGATATTTTACAAATATAGTTCAATGATTAAAATATCCTTATATCAAACAATTTATTAACAAATTGTAAATAGTAAATGACAAAAAATATACAGAAAATAACAAATTATTTATTAACAAATTATGAACTAATAATAATAAATGCTAAATAACAAATAATAATAAATGTTTTGACAATAACAAATTTGATAATTTCTCTTTACAAATCTAATATAAAAACATTTTACTCATTTAACTATATTTGTAAAACATCATATTAAATACCACTTCTTTCTTTGTCATTTCTAACTCTTAAATGCTTAAATTAGAAAATGATAATTTTAGGATTCTCTTCATGAACCCCCAAAATATGTTCATAAATTTTTGGCTTTAAAATTCTTAGTTAATAATTATATAAATTGTTTTGGGCAAGTTCTTTTGTCAACCATCAAACTTCATCCTCCAAATTGGCAAATTCTGATCAATATTTTTTGCTTAAATTTTTCCTTTTATGCAAGCAACGATTTACACTATTCTTTTTTCATCTTTTGTGGGAGATTACATCATTTCCCTAACATATCTAATAACTGAATGCTGATAGTTCTGTATATCATGGCCAGCAATCACTTGGTAAAGAATAAGTCAAAAAAAAAAAGGCGTGGTTAAGAGCTTGCAGGCTGTATATATAGCTACCACTATCAGGGGCTCTCTGGGAGAATTGGACTAGTTTCGAGTATTTTGCTCACATCTTCATCCAGGGGGATCTTTCCCCAACCAGAATTCCTCATGGAAAAGATCTTAGACCGCTCAAGCCCATTCCCTCTAAATCCAGTCAACTTGGATGACATCATCGGCATCACAAGAACGGAAGATGCATGAATGGTATCCTCCCCAAAACCCAGAGACAATGCACATGCATTCTGCAGTCACATTTCAGATCTCAATTCACAAGGCCATTACACAAGAATAATAGACCAAATTATGAGTATATACCTTTGCCTTCACTAACACATCTGTCGCCTTTAATAACAATCCTTTTATGTGTGTTCTAGTGTCTTTGTTCTGTGCTTCTTCGGATGAGACCACCAGTCTGCAACAGATCAACAGGGTATGAACTTTAGTTATATTATACCAAACATCGACCAATGTAATGTTTAAAAAGTTTCTTCTGAATGTAGCCTCGACAGACGTAACATTTATGCCACAGAAACAACTTCATAGCATAACCATGTGCTAGGGATTGATTCATTCAGTATGGCCTCCCAGAAATCTCTATCATACTTTTTTTTTTTTTGGGGGGGTGTGTGGGGGGCTAGGGCTTCAAACTTCAAAGTTTCCATAGGTTCAAAATTCTCGTTAGAGCATGCATTGTACCTGTTCATCTCTGATGAAATACCAGAAGGCGCCATGGTATCCAAAGAACTATCTTTAGTTTCATGACCTGAAAATTTTCAGAATAAGCTACATATTTTCCACCAGCATCTAAGAAAAAACATTAACCATTATAATTACAAAACCTTTTGGCTCATCAGGTGCCAGCAATGAAATGCCAATGAACACACAAATCATTCCAAGAACAAACATTGTCGTCCTCAATGCATCAAATACCTGTTTTCAGGGAGATAAGATTTGCATGACACCTAAATTAGTGATCTGAAAACACTTGTCAAAAAAATAAAAAATAAAATTAATTAGAATGTACCTGATATTCTTGAAAATATATAAACCCTGTACAGATAGAGAAGAAAGTCCAAACAATCTGAAGCATGGGAACAATAAGAATTGCATCAAACAGTGACAGCCCTTCATTCAGCCTTGCCATCTGCACATAATGATAGACTGGATAAGCTTCACAACAAGTCGATCAAAATCAAATACAAAAGTTTCTCTCATAACATCATCTGCAGATAGTGGAGAATACACATCAGAGCTTTACCCAGAATCCGGCTGTACTAAGAAATAAAAGCAGCATGGAATACGTGAACCAGCCATGCAACTGATAACCACCAGACATGGCCAGTCGTAGAAGGTTTGAACTGCCAAATGTCAAAAAAGAACTTTGCATTAGAGATCAGTACAGTTGTAGAATCATATAGCAAATTAAGATGCTGGAGAAGCTGATTTACAGGGATTTTGCAAACAACACCGAGCAAGAACCTACAGCACCAGAAACTACAGCATAAGAAAATGGCAGCAGCATGAGCCAATAGGGGCTAAGGTCTTGTCCTGATGCAGCAAGCAGAAGTTCTCCTCTCCTACATATTCCATATGTTAATAGCATAGGAAGCTAATTTTTTATTGAAGTAACAACAGGTCAGATTTCTGTAATCACCTGTAGATGTAGTGATGCACAGCAACAACTATAATCAAAACTAGAAGGTAAAGAAGCAATGGAATATTGGAGTATTTCTCTGCCAACTGCTCTGGTGTATAAACTGAAACGCAAGTCATTTATTATACATCAGCTTACATCCATTAACATATCTTTAAATGAATATTTAACTTATCAAATAAGCACCAATGAGTTTACTAGGGATGGAATCTCATCAATCAAAAAGCGTTGAGAACTGAAAAATTCAAATGTAAAGAACAGGAGGGAAAAATGTCCAGCTAATATACCAGGAGATTGGTGATTGCCAAAAGCAACTAGAAAGGTGTTTCCAAGAACAATGAATGCTGTGGCGACCAGTACCCTGTTTAAATGACAAAAATTAAGCCACTAGAATTCACATAACCAGAATGAAGAGTGATAAAAAGGAAGCACGAGACAGGAGTCTAAATTTGATTTAACTTACTTGACAGTCACCATTTTGTTCAAGACAAAATAGGCGAATGCAATATTTGATACAAATTGAACAGACCCCAGGGCTGCAAGTAGTGACTGCACGACAAGCAGAACAAGAAAAAGAAATCAGAAGCACATGGAATGTGCCCAGCCAATTAAAAAACGAATATGTGACATGTACCAACTCACCCGCCCCCAAAAAGAAAGTTATGTTTTATGAGAAAAATAAAACCACTTCATATGTTGAGCTTGAAATCCCATCAAACAGTACACAAATAATACCTGAGCAGCATACCCAAAGGAAATGAAATTAAGGCAATTCCCAAGAAAGAAAAATACAATTCCTGCATATCAAGATTATGAATGCAAATCAGAAGCCAGCAACCAGCCAACAGAGTTATAAAGAGCAAAGCCCATAAATAAATGCAATTAAAACCATACCAACTCTCCATGACTGGAAGTATATAATAGGCTTTGGGGTCAGCTTTCCATCACTTCCAATTGCAGAATGTCTTTCTCTCTGCAGTAAAAAGCCCGTCATCTTAATTCCTCCCAGTGATTTCATTATTGTTAGAACAGTTTTTTCTCAAATATTGTGATTGTTGCCACAGATATCCCAGGCTACATCATAAAAACAAAATTCAAATATTCATATCATGACACTAATCAGATATGAAACAAACAGAATCAGATGGAACGACATAAAAAGGTAACCCTTTCAATCAATGGCAGAACCACGTTGGAGGGAGGGTGCACAACTACCTTAGATTTTGCTAAACGCATGTACATAGCATAGTTATTGATAACAAGCCTCAATATCTCTTGAAATTTTGAACCCACTGGACCCACAAAGTTTAATAAGCTCATACATGTATTTTCTAATTGTATGACATTTTAAATTAGACCCATTCACTTCACATATGTTTTTTTTTTCCCCCTCCTTTCCTTCATTTCATTTTTACTTTGATTTTCTTCCACCTTTCTTTTGCTTTTTCCCATTCCTCCTCACTTTCTGCTCTGAATAAAAAATTACCACTTGAATGTTTATGGCAATCACTCATTTCATTGAAGGCAATGGCAGAGGGATACCACCGAAAATAATTGCAAAACATTTTTTGTTACTTATTCCTAAAAATCAAACTGACTGTACCCTACAAAAGTCGGTGACCAAGATTAAATATTCAGAAAACCCATGTTAACTAAATTTGTCCCCATTTTGCGCAGCTAAAATCTGAAGTCATCATTGGACTTCATTACAAAATGAAAATGGGGATTAAGAAGGCACGTCACAAAAAGTTCTAACCAGAAGAAAAGATTTGCCCCACCTCATTATGGCCTAACTTAAGGAGATTTGTCCCAAAGTTTATAGCAATGCTTCCGATAAGGTTGATGAACGCTCCAACGATCCACTCCCCCATGGATCGTGAAGGAGAATTTGCATGCAGTAGGAATGTGAAGATGGTGTATAATCAGTCAATAGTAGTTCCAAGTAGGCTCGCGTGCGAAATAGTAGTTCTCAATAGTCAGTCATTAGCTAATGAGATGAGAAATAGCCTTTCTTGTATGCGCCAAGTAGGATAGCATGCGAACATAACTTGATGCAAAGGAAGTTAGAATTCAGAAGAGAGGCAGCCTCCTGTCACCTACAGGATAAATCAAATGATTTAATTAAACTCACCCTTAATAATTGATAGGTGGTAAAAGTTATTTCAGATGGGAATTAAAGAGAGAAACCTATAAGTAAAATTAATAGACTTGCAAAAAAAGGAAATGAAAATGAAAAGTAGCAAGGGTTAACTAATTACAAGTGAGAACACCAGCAGAATTCGTCCGATCCTAGGGAAAGTGAAGACTAATTTGCACAGTGACTCTCGCTGTACTAAATGCAGGGGGAACTTGAATTGGGTGAGAAACAATACAGGACTACTACTAATTGATCTTTAAGAATTTGTAGAGGCATCAATGTCAAGACAGCAAAACCTAAAAGCAATAGAAAAAGAGGTAGCTGCAGACCAACATTCTTTCCCCCAGAATCCAGATCTGGAGATTTTACAAGAATGTTGACCCCAAAAGATCCAACTAAATGCGTCGGCAAAAGAAACCTAACCATTCAAAAGAGGACTGAGAAAGATTTAAAAAAAAAAATCGAAGATGATGACTCTTACGAATGATGAGGAGCCATAAAAAGCTTGAAAAGAAGCTAATTACCTCCCAAAGAAGAAAACGAGCTTTTCCCTCTTCAACCGAAACTCAGAACACCCAGCAACTTGAACTGGTGGGATCGATGCTTGGCTTCAACAGAATGACAAACTACGGGAGACGTGTGAATGCAAAATATTTTAAATGAAGTTAAAAACGAAAAACAGCATTAGACTTTTCACGATAAAATAGGGGCGCGACTTTTCTTGGTCCGGATCGAGGCGCCTAAAGCAATGCCCCAAATACAAGGAAGATGTGGCCGGAGCGCCAAAGACAGACAGAGAAATAAGCTGTCGGGTCAATACCACAGAAATAAGCAGGCAAAAGCGTAGGACTTGAGCGACCGGTACTCCTACGACTGCCCGCATATGATCCAGTACACCTCGGATACCGTCACATTTTTGTGAAGCAATGTCTCCACCGTTGATTTCTTGTTGAATAATCACGTCATCATTCGCGACAGCGCCCATAAATTTTCCTGTTTAATTACGGAGGGATAATTAAAATTAGGCAACAGATGTCCACATCACCCATGCTTATATTAGAATCAAAGATGAAGTTGAGTTGATTAATTATGCTTTACGATAATGTATTTTGAGAAAAACGGTAAACCGTCATTTGTTGCCCTTTCAAAATAGTTTTAAAAGGCATTTGGATATCATAAAAAGTATTTTTTTGCAAATCCAAATAATCTCCTCAATATATTTACTTCTTATTTCATCCAAACACGTTCTAGATAGGGCGGTATGAAGCTGGTCAACTTTGAATTCAGAGCAGTGATGACGAATGCTCTTGGCAAATTGAACAGGGATATGCTATCGGAACGGCGAGGAATATGCGAGGAAGTGAGAAACTTCGTCAATTAACAAATAATGGCGACGTTGAAGTAGGAATTCAGCGAATTAGAAAAACGTGACCCCCAAATGCATCCATATACAATACCAGAGGAAAAGCTTACAATCTTGAAGTAAAGACGAACACAGATGGTGACACAAGCCGATTCGCGACACGTGTCATGTCAGAATCAAGGTTACTCTTCGAGATATTGATTCGAAATTAAGAAAGAAGAATATGACTTCCTTTTTTCCTGCACAGATGTGTCTCGGGTTTGGGAGGAGCTGAACAACAACGCTAGGGCAAAATTATGGGTAGTTACGAAAGAAAGAACCCAAACCCCTACGTGAAATTGATCTTTTAGCCTTCGAGGCACATGGCCTGGGGATCTCATATTGTCGGTGGCATTTTCTTACCCAAGGAGGAACGATGAAAAGGGAGGGCTCCAAAAGACACAATAGATGGAACAGAAAGATTCTCACAAAGCTTTAATAAACATTTTACCACCATCTCTTCCATTAACCCAGAGTTGCGCGCCAGGGCATTACATTTAGATGTGTATATTCTTCTTGTCAAGTTCGCCGTATTAGAATTTCGCTGTGGCAGAGTGAGCCACATTCTGCAGGTTGAAAACTGCAGACTTGCAAGTCAGTGTTGGAAAATGAATGGCGTTGACAAGGCAATCCTTATCTTAATAATGTTCTTAATTGCGTCCCATTCCCGTCGTATACTTCAGCAGGACCTGGGAATCTAGTTGAAGGAAAAATGGCAAAGATCAAATCAATCATGTAAAAAATATTGAAGGAAAGAAGAGTTTTATGTAATTGATACATTGCGTTTCACTGATTTGTTGATATACATAGCCATTGTCGCAAAGCATACTAATCTGCTGATAGAGCAAAGGATCTTTCAGGCTTCAACACAAATACAATACGAAAATTACTTCTGGGATCACGCAAACTATGATTTTTTTCAACCAATAAAAAAAAAAAAAACAGAGACAAGAAAAGGTCAGTCAGCAGTTCGGGCCCGAACTGGGGATAAACAAATTCCCAATCTTATTCACATGCTCGATCAGTATGTCCAAAGGATAGTAAGTGACAGTTAGAAGTGAAGACCTGGGATCAAAAAATTGTTCATAAATTCCTTAAGAACTAGAGGACCATTAACACCACTCTGCCAAAGAATTAAGCTATTAGACGTTCAGCCTCCAAAGTCAAAAACAACAACAAAAGACCAAAAAGACGCAAATAAAACAAAGGAACTTGACAGCCACAGTAAAAATTCCATATTATTACACAAAATAACATGCAACCAAGGAAGGATCGTTCCTAACATATGAACTTGCAGGCTGTTTCCAAAAATGAAAACACTTCAAGAATGAGAGACAACACATGCATATGTAGGAGAAAAGTCACCATGCAGCTCCACTCACCGACGCAGTCTCAAAGTTATACTGTATCTTATGTAATGTGTTCAATTAATTATACTCAGTTACTTATATAACATTTGTCTTTTTATAATGGGGAGATGTGAACGCCTCATATATCTGCTGAAATTCCTAATTCCACTGAAGTAGATGTTACAGAGCATGATTTTCTTCCCACAGCGGAGTCATGGAAACCTTTTTAAGAAATCTAAGACCACAAGGGAATATTGGAGGCTCGCCCTAGTTTCTAGGACGTGCTTTCAGTTTTCTAATAATTGATTGTATATGCTGTGAGCAAGTAGCGGACCACCATAGGGAAATCTTGAGGTGTTAAAACTGGATCAAGTCCCAGAAAACATAAGCAGGTTCTGCTCACATGGATCCTAAGCTTAACTGCAAAATTGGGTATGCAGATCACCAGCAGTGTCGTGAGATCATAATTTATGCAAAATAAATTACCGATAAGAACATGTAGGATGAATGGCGCAACGAAAAAACAAAATTCCTAAATCTTAGAGGTGACGTCTAAATCAATTCTTGAAGAACATAATGGCTTATACTACCCAAAGAAATGTGTAAGCAATTACTTAATTCGTTCATTATAATATTATTGTCGTTACCTTGACCGGTTTATATATCTTTTGAAATAAGTGATATGCAACAAAGAAGCAAAATGTAATTTAAAAGCAGTAACATTCAAGAGGAAAATGGACAAGGGAAGCTAATTACTACTTGACCTCAATAAATAGGCCGTTGGTTGTATACAAGAAGTCCTCATGTTTCGATCGGATTACAAAATTCTCAAGCGAAATACAATGTAGCACTGCTCAGATATCATTACCTAACACAACGATCATACTAATACTGCCCAAGAAAAAGAAAGAGGAATTACATCAGAAAGAAGTGCTGAACAGTGAAAAGGAAAAAGGACAGGAATGATTCAAGCCTGCGTGCCAGTCAATGATTTCATCTGTATTTGACTATGATTACTTTCTGAAGGGGAAGTACTGTTAGGCAAGGCCTCGTAGGAGCCAGATCTCCGGGTGCCAACGCTCTTTGCAACGACAGCGTAAGTGATCATGACAATGACCACCACAAACATTACATGAACCAAAAACAAAAGATCCAGAATAGCCACAGCTCTGAACTTGAATTCCTCGACATCACACTTGGTCGAACCCTCAACCCCATTTACCACATCAAGCAAACGATGACATCCTTCAGGAATAAATGCGTCAACGTACAGGGACAATCCTGTCTGCAAAGACCAAAGCCCCTGCAAGATTATAGAAGCTCCCAAACCAACATCCGCGACGAAGAGCCTGGGCTTACAAGCAATAACTAAGCACAAAAGGGCAGCGGTGGCTGAGATGCGGGCAGAAACGGAGTCACATTTCGCCTCCAGATCGGAGGTCTGGACGGAAGCGGAGGCGGAGGAGACGGAGTATTGCAAGAAGAAAAGGGCAGAAGCTAGGGCAAAGATGAGATCATTGGGGAGGGGAAGAAGGGTGGAGGAATCGGAAAGGAAGAGGGAGAGGGAGAGGATAAGGAAAAGGAAGAGGACGGCGGCGGATTGGAGGGAGGTGAAACGATGAACTGGTGTGTGGCCTTTGAGGAGAGGGTCGGAATCGGAGGAAATGATGAGCTGATGGACGAAGGCGATGAGAAGGCAGACGGAGATGAGATAGAGAGGGAGGTGACGGAGGCGGTGGTTCTGAGTATTGGAGGAGGAAGGAGGGAAAGGGTGGAAGGGTTTGGCGGAGTAGGAATGAGGGGATTTGAGATAATAGCGAGTGGAGGCGATGAGGTTGTAGAGACCAAGTGAGACCAATGCAGAAGACGAGAACATGTGATATAAGAGGGCCGCCATGGCTGATCAGAGTGTGAGAAATGAGTTTCAGTTAATGTCGGGGGTGGTTGGCTATCAGTTAGATCCTCGGCAGCCTGCTTAAGACCAGGAACCCGATCATGTTCTGCAGGCTATCAGCTTTCCTCGTCTTCTCTTCCCATTCCCTGTTCCTCCCCCTTCCCCCTCTCAAAAGTCAGAAGGCGGTCACCGGGTCTAGATCCATTCTTTAGGGGGTGTTTGGATGTTGCGAGATAAACTCCTTGTACATTGTCAGATTATTTTTAATGATTTGATTCCATCCAAATAAAATATCAAAAATCCTAACGTGAACTTTCCAGTACAGTGCTTTTGTTTGTTGGAAAAATATGAATTCTGCAGACTTTTTTTAATTAATTAAAATGATTGAGAATTGGTATACAAATAATAAATAAAAATTAAAAATAGTAACAGCAAAATTAATGATAATGTAAAAAATTATAGACTAATAAGCAATGACGAAGCATCTGATTCTGGAGGCCTTACAAAGTTTTTTTTTTTTTTAAAATAAGTGGTCGCGTAAAATGGCCGAAGCATGCGAAAGAGTGCATTCATCCTTTCCAAGCCAGCAAATACTCGCATGTCAGAGTTTAAAATCCAAATAACCAATTTTTGTTGCCTTTTTTTCCAGATGAAAAGATATTCAATAGGATTAATTTTGTTTAAAAAAAGGATTAATTCAAATAAAATAAAGTGAAATATAATAGTTTAGGGCTCAAACTCTTGTAATACATATTTTAAAAAAAAAAATTGAACTGAACCGTATCTTCTTCCCTCAAGTACTAGAATGATACCCAAACAACACTCCTAAGGCAATGGGAGAACTGCATCATTTCCCTCCTTGTCATTGATTTGATACAAAGAAAACCATAAGAATGGATTAATTGGCGTGCACACAAATGGGCCCAAACACCATAACAGCAACGTAAAAAGAAATACACAAACATTTGGCATTAGCCAACCTCTCAAGTTTCAGCAGTATCTACAAACTCTAGCACCTTTACATTAGATATCCGGCCAGTTTTCTCTAGAATCGCTACTCCTTAGCTTTTTCCAACTTCCAGCAGCGGTCGGTTTAGATATCAAAACTGCTGGCCGTGAAGGGCCTTCATAAACTCCTTACGTCTCGACCCAGTTAAGGACTCACGGAATAAAAGAAGAGGTTAACAAATTCACACCAAAACTAGAAAGGTGATACCGAACAAGCGAAAAGCCTGTCCAGCCAAATCATCCCATACCAGCATGAACGCACTTGCATACTAAATAATGAGCAAAATAATCACAACGATCACCACAATTACAAAAATTATAGCCACCCACCAACACTGCACAGTTAAAAAAAAAAAAAATCAAATGTCGACAAATCATCAGGATGATTTAAGAGCAGTATGCAGCGACAAACCATCATAAAATGTCATACGCAGATATAAAATTGGAAGTCATCATTCTAATTTTAATAAAGCTGCCTTGTTTAGTTATAATGGAAGCCAAACTTTCAGGATGTGTTTGATTTCATGTAGGAAATCGCCAAAACCATGGTTTTAGTGATTTCTAATGTGGAATCAAACACTTAGTATTCGTTTCAATCCTAAATGTATGAGCTAGTTAACTTAAGTTAGTTATTTAAAAAAAAAATGTCTGCTGATTTTCTTAAAATACCCCTCCTTTTAGTCATTTATGTATCAGAATCTAGCTATAGAGGCAGTTCGGGGAAAAATACAATAATAATGGGGGCAAAGAAGATGATGGTCTTACATTTAGTATCAAAACAAATCTCTAACTAATTCTTATACTTAGGATTGGAGGAAGTTATTGTTAGATGTTTACTGGAGCTTACTAGTATGTCAAGTTCTTCACAACTTACCCATGAAGATTTAGATTTCATACTTTTGGAAGCCTTGGCTAACTGTGTAGTAGCTTGGGTTGTTGCACCCGCAGTAGCACCAATATTTGATTGAATATCATCTGTCACAATGAGGCAAACAATATGAGGGAAACAGAATTAACTAAATGTAGCAGCAAAATGTCAGCAGAGAAAATGCAGCAACATAAGGCAAGCTATGTAAATTCCCATTATGCACAATGGTAATTTCATTTACCAATAACTACCCCCTGCTCATGAACCAGAACGGCTAAGTCCTTGAATATTTCATTTACTTGTCCAATTTGCACCTCTACCTCCTTGATGCCCTGTTCTCTTTCTTCAATCATGGCCTCATTGAATGCGATTTCATTATCCAATAAGAGTATCTCCTGCCTTCATTTTTATCATTGATCAAGAAAATCATGCCATCAATAACAGCTCTTGTGACAACCATAGAGTTGAGTGTGAGACATAAATTACGCAGGGAACAATGGAAGTAGCGGAAACCTTTACCTCTTTTGTTCCCTGATAAAAGGTTGGCTTTCCTGACCTATGTCAGTTGATTCTCCGACAGAACCAGAGCTGTTTTTATTTAAAAACAAAAACATAAATACTGTAATCAGAAAAGGCAAGGGGCATAACGATTTTGAAAGTATAGAAGCATATTCATCATGCAAAAAATCATCTGACCTTGCTGGTAGAGAAGAAGCAGGAGCAGCAGGAAGGTAGTTAGATTCACGCTCGGAAGCAAGCTGTTGCACTCTCTGGAATTCTTGTAACGTGGTTTGGAAATCTCTCGCCAGCTTAGCATCTTCAATTTTCTTACCAGACTGGTTCAACAAAGGATAGAAAATTAATGGAACTAAAAACAGGCCAAATTTTTTTCCCTTTCCCTCATTTAGGCAATTTGACGGCATGAATATAACTAGCCAATATGCTTTGAACGGGCCTAAATGTGAGCATCATATTCCGGGCCAAAGACAATATGAAAAGCGAAACAACAGTATGGCAGATTTTCTTCCCTTTTCTAGTTATCTAGTATTGGGGTAATTAATATGGGAAACAAAGTCACTCGAGATGCAGCAATTAGGCTAGGTGAAACAACAAACAGCTGAAAGACAGAGCGCGACATAAAGCAAATCATACATCGGCATCGGCAGCAATATCGGATTCGCTCAAGGCTTTGAGCTTTGCAGAAGTATCCTTCACCAGCTGCAGTATCCGCTGCCTCGTATCGTGCCTACCAAATAGTACATAAATTCAAAGAAAGCGGTTAAGTAACAAACAAAATCGCGACAGAAAACCGTATAGAAGAAAAGGCCAGTTTATCACCAAATAAAAAAAGAGAGAGAAAAGGGCAGTTAGGTTGAGAAAGTAGACAGAAACATACAGCTTCTGGCGGTGACCGACGGTGTCTTTGACGGTTCCAATGGCATCAACAAGTCGTCGAAAAGTGGCAACGCCTGTATTGATCTGGAAGATCCCAGCAGCCACCGCCTGGGATGGTGATTGAGTTCGGGAAGCGGGTCGCTTGGGTCCGCCCTGAATATCTTGAAAACTCATCCTGGATTCTCAGTAAATATCTCCAGTCGACCTCAAGTGAAAACCACGGATAAAAGCAGACTAGGAAAAAGCGGGTAAAATAGCGGCAGCAGAGCAGAGAAGTTGGGGTCAGTGTTTGACTCGGGAAGCAACTAACTTTTCTGGGCCTTCCAGATCATTAGGCGATGAATCGATTGGGTAAAGGCAGTACGTGGCCTTTTTTATTTGGATCAGAAGGCAACTAAACGCATTAATGACATTCAGCGTGGCTTGCGAGAATCCGTTGCGAGAAGAACCGCACCGGCAAAATACGTTTACTTCGGCCGATCCCGGAGACCCCGCGGCCGCTCTACGGTAAATTACAGCAGAGGAGAGAAGGAGCGACAAGGTTGACATCTTCATTTATTTCTCTTTTATCCTAGATGTACAGTCTACGGTGTTTCACGTTCATCTCATCGTATTAGCTGCGGGATAGTCAACACCCAACAGATGGTAAATGGAAGAAGGCACGTGACACTTTTATCTTTTTTGGTATACAGGAACAAGTCATGAGTTTCTTCCTATCCAACGTCACAAAAACGGCCCAAATTGGAGAAAGGCCCCTGGACATGTGCAGTGGATTGATTTCACTTCGCTCTCCCCCTCCCCGTTTGGGTTAATTTTAACATTACTGCATTAACCTTTATAGTCTTATAAGCATATAAATATAGAGTAATTCTCTGTGGAAAAATCTTAATCAGTATGCACAATTCATCTTTATTATCTGATTGATTCATTTTTATTCAAATTTCAAAAATTATTCCTTTACATATACAGATTCCTTCCGGAGTATGATTTATTTTTTTCTTCTTACCTTTTGATTTGACAAGTTTGTTTAAAACCATAGATTTAAGAACCCTGACCAAAGAAATTTCTGTTACATTTTCCATGATGGCTTTGATTTTTGGTTATGATTTTGCGGGTAGTGAACAGTTGAAGTCTATCAATCTCTTGACTTGGAATTTAACAAGTACTTTCTCATAATTGAGGAGCCTATTTTTTATATTTATATATATATATATATATATATATATATATATATATAACACGATTGAGGAGCTTATTTTGTTGGCAGCAAAGTTGAGTTTATTTTATTTATGAATGAAAAATCTCAAACATTTTTATCTGTTGTTTTCTTTCTCTAAGCCGGATCCCTGCAATTCCTGCTCAGAAATGAATAGCCAGTATCAATCACCAACTTTTCAACAATGACGACGACCTCCTTGCTCTCACATCTGTGTGTCCCATATATACGTAACCCCACACCCCTTTGCTTCCATCAAATCCGAAAGCTCCTCCCTCACTGCAGGTTCCATGTCAACGTTGTGAGGCAGCTCAAACTTCACTTGGCTCCCTGCAAGTTTTAGCCTTTGATCCTTACTAATAGACTGGAAGCTCCGCTGGCTTAAAGATCCGCCAGAAATGTTGGCCAGACCAACATCGTGGGGCACAAACGATGCTAGGCTTGAACTTGATTGCGAGGTAATGCAGCTCGAACAAATTATCTCCGAATTCCCATCATTCATGAACTGTGATTTCATTGCTTCCGTAATGATAAACTCTGCAATACTCTGTACAAGCAGGGTCTCGAAGTCTCCATCACTGCTTCGAATGTCCATATATCCACATCTAACTGTGCACCCACACATACGATATGGTCTGGGGCAGACTCGTTCGATAAGAAAGCACTTATCAGGAGAGACACGTGGAACAGGAACTGATTTCACACAAACAAACACCAACACCTTATGAAATGCGGGGAGGTTGGTGACGAAGTGAGAAAATATAGCAGGAACTCCTGTTGCCAGTTCTGAGTAGATGAGGCCTATTCCTGGGACACGAACAATGCCAAGCGTAGGGCCCAAGCCTGTTACCCATCGCAATGAAACTTTATTTTCCGGATCAAAGTTGTACCTCTGTATAGTGCCATAATACCAGGTATACATACCAAGCAAAAAGAAGCAGCTGGACAGAAGAAAAAAAAAAAAAAAAAGGAACCCACCCTCCTTGAGGAACTTTCATGAGCACGGCTGATAGGCATAGACCCTCAATCGCCCAAAAGAACGAGCACGACAGTTCTGTTCCAGACGAAAACAATAACAAGTGCCATAAAAAACGTAGTCACAAATGTATCCATGGCCATCACGAAAGCAAGTCCTGGTCACCCAATACCAAAGAATCAATCAGAAAAGAAAAGGAAAAAGTGATATATGATCATATCTGCATGCGGGTCGTCTGGATAGTAAGAAAGGAAAGAAAACCTCTTCAGTTAAGAATACTTACCATAAGCATTGCCGATCAAGGTTATGTCCTAAAATCCGATAGTTGAAGCAAGAGTCAAGATCATGAGGATCCAGCATTGCCACACATGTTTTGAAGTATGCACAACTTTGACGGGCTGAAAGAAACCAAATGCATGGCACTGTTTGATGATAGAGAAAGTGGCGGATATAACAGCTTGACTCCCAGCAACTGTCGCAGGGGTGGCAATAGCAAATACAGGCCAAAATACAAGTTCTGTAGGACGAGTAAACATAAACAAGCTCAAAATAATGAAATACTCCTCCGATCCTTAATATAAGACCCATTTAACAAATTTGATTAGATTAAGGAAGTTAGGTAAGTTGGTTAATTATAAGAAAAGTGACACATTTTTTCTAAAACACCATAATCATCGTTCTTAATACCCCCTCTCCCTCTTCTACTTAATTATGGTTGAGAGAGTATCTATAGGGGTAATTTAGAAAAAATTGATAAATATGAGAAATGAGTTTTATATTTAGGACCAAAAACAACTCAAGAATTGGGTCCTATATTAAGGACCGGAGGAGTATTAGTTTACTAAATTCTGGTAAGCAGCATCAAAAAGTCAGATGATCCAACCAGGTATTGAGTCATAGAAGCTATTGGGAATACAATGCAGGTTTTTGGATGAGAATGCCGCTTGGCCCATGTACTGTACCACTAAACAAGGGTATACAACAACAGCAAATGCAAACTGCACAGAATATTGAATGATTACACAGGGCCGTAGAGATAAACTGCTGCATATTCTTCAGATGATCCTAATTATCATTATCACAATAGTCGAAAAATATGCTTACCCTAATTGACATAGCGGTGAGGTGACCAAGATCTGCGAACATAGCTTCAGACCCTGGTGAAACGCAAATTGCTCAGTCAAGAGGGTGAACCAGCCTGATCCAAGTTCAAAAATCCTCTTAAGAGTCTTGTAAATGAAAATTTATTAGATTTATTAACCAAAATATCAGCCATAACGAACGTGCATAAGGTGACCAACAATTTATGGTGCATAACAGGCAAAATGCTATGCAGGCATGATCAGGTCTAACAGACCAGCACTATAAAGGAGAAACCCTCCAAGAGAATTCCAACCATCGAAACCAGTCTCTCTGAAGAATTTGATGATGTAACGCGGGGATATCGCGTACACTATTTTTGGATTCCAAAATATCGTATTATACAGCCCAACAGACAAAATGGATGCAATCCAGATTACTAGCAATGGGGCAAACATAAATGCTACTTTGTGGGTTCCGTAATGTTGGAGAGCAAAAAGACCGACCAATACGATCCAGGCGAGCAATACAAGTTCTCCTGCAAACAACATAAAACTTCTAAAACAAAACCAACGACCTAGCCGATAGGATTGGACAAGAAAGGACAGCATAAATCAGAATGTGTAACTAACCTTGCGTCAATGTTTTCTGTATAACCCGCAATCCTGATATTGACGCTAGAACTGCAGTCAAGGATGAGGCATAGTTAACTTACTAGATAGTCTCATAGGAGATAACCTTTTGATGCTATGATATATGAGCTACAAAAGGATGCTTCACTAGAAATAAAATGAACACAAAGAAGTGCTTTAAAGGATATTGGCCACTGGGTTTATTGTGATTATTACTTTGGTTATCAATTTCAGGATGAAGCTGGAAGGTCCATAATGACTCCAAATTTCCCTTTTGCCTCGGTAATGCACATTTCTAACAAATAATATGTAGCATGTACATATCCTTCTCGGGTAATTAAGGTAAAAGTGGCAATGCGCGCAAATTGGTAATTGCAGTTAATACCTCAGATTACATCAAAATGACATCATGAGAAGCTCATTTCAAAAACCCGATTGGCATCTCACCCGATATTGCCAGCGTGAGCACACCATCACCTATCACCATTCAAACACCCAACAGTACTACAATGATTAGGCCCTCTCTGGATTTCCTATGATTGTCCAAAAGCTTCTTCCGTGGTGGAGAGGCATCAGCCTGTGATGAAGTATCATAGAATGGCAACTGCTCATCATCTCCTTGCTGGTTGGGTAGTAAATTAAACTTAACATGCCTGCAAAGGGGTGTGTAGAGAGCAAAGGTCCCCCCTGAAAAAGGTGGAAACACAATCAGAGCGGATACTTGACAGTTTTAGCTTTTGGTTTCCATCAAAGGGAATTTGGAGATGGAAAATAATCGATGACAAATCTTTCCGTTGAATATTACTCTCAGAATACCTTCACCATGGTCATCAGCACTCAATACGATGAAAATATAATTAAATAAGGGTATCAGCGTAAGGGTCCAGAAAATCATCGAAAAAGCACCAAAGATAGTCTCCTCATGACCTCATTTATGTGCTTCTGCAACTTTCCGCCAAACGTGCTTGTATAAACATATAGAGGTGACGTGCTTAGATCTCCATATACCACACCACAACTTTGGTATGATAATCAGCCTGTTGCGTTTTGGGAAGGGAAAAGTAACTTATATGTGTAATAAATTAGTTTGTAAATTTGATAACTGATTGTCATAACTTTTTGCCAATCTGACTTGTAGGTCAAAAGTTGCTTTTCAAGTATGATTGCAAAAACTTTACAACTTACTCATGACTAATGTAAAAGTAGCTTTTAAAATTAAAAGACACATTTATGTCTTTTATATTTATGTTGTTTTTGCTTCTTTCTATATATTTTTTGTGATTCTCAATCAATTTTTAGTTATTTATTTTAATATTCTCTTAAATGAAAATAATTTTTAATAGTTTTTATAATATTCTTAATTTTTAACATTATTTTTTATTTTATATTTATATAAATTATGCAAAGCGTATCACCCAATTAATTATATAATATTATCTGGTTAAAAAATTTCAACATCACTATGATTTCTAATTTAAATATATTTTATTTATTAATATAATTTTTTATTATTATAATAATTTAAAATTATTACATTTTGTAAGTTTATATTTTTATTTTTTTTATTATTTAATAAAAATATATATCCATTTTGATCTACAGACTAAACTTATTTATTCAGTTATAATCCAAACAACTTTTTTACTTTACAAACTAACTTTTACAAAAGTCAATCCAAATATAAATCACATTACCGGATCTAACTTTTACCCAATATGAGATTAAAAATAAGTTATTTTTTTTACCGCTAATCCAAATAAACCCAATATAAGGTCACGGGAGAGGATGATCCATGAAAACTGCTGCAAAAATATCAAACAAGAATTGCATTGCTCATCGGGAAAAGCGAAACAGTCGATAAATATTGTTCATTACAACCAAATACCAATTAAGGAAATCTAAGGATTAATAGTCGTCTATTATTGGGTACGTAGTGTATTCAGTTTGGAAGATTAACGTCAGGGAGATAGTCGATCACTTCTGCGCAATAATAATTAGTATCAAACTAGAAAGTAAAGATAGCCCTACATCCAGAGAGCACGTTAGTGGAAGTAAAGCAGTCTGATTTACTTTTCTCTTGTAGTTATTCATAAATCTATAGTACTTTAACGTTAAATTCCCGTTCTTCGGCATCAGTTTTTTCAACATGTGATAGACTGTAGCTTCAGAAAATAGTTAAAGCATTTTCTTAATCTTTGAAAGTCTTCCTTTTTCCTCTAAAGTAAGGAACAATTTGAATTCAACTAATATTTAATGAAACACAGAAGATTTATTGAAACAAATCAACCTCATTCGGCAGAATTAATGCGACAGTAACTTGGTAAGATATTAAAGGGCAGAATCGTCTGTTGATTCCATGTGCTGAATATTTTCAGCTTATTTGTCGCTAAAATATTTTCATTGCTGATAGCATTTACGTACATGCATCAAGAATCGATCTTCAGTAGCATGAAAAGTAATACTCCTCCGGTCCTAATTATAAGACCCAATTGACTTATTTGAGGAGATTAAGGAAGTAAGTTAAGTTAGTTATTTATAATAAATAAGTGTTTTATTCCTAAATATCCTTACTATTAAGTATATTGGCTAAAACTATCATTATTAGAAGGATTATCGTGGAAAAAAATGCATAAATATAAGAGAGAAAATGGATTGGGTCTTATAATTAGGACCAAATAAAAGTCAAATTGGGTCTTATAATAAGAACCGGAGGAGTAGCATTATTGTCTACCTGTGTGTGGTGCAATTTCAACAAGAACGAATCGAACATGAATGTGTGAATATGAATGTCACTAACAACGGGTTCTATTGAGAACGTGCATCGGAAGAGATGAAGCGATGGGTAGCAAGGTAAATGAACAACAATCAATGGGGTTTGTTCGCAAGCCGCTGAACAAAGGAATTACTTAATGCCGAAATTACAGGAAAGGGAAAAAGAAGGAAAACCTAACCTGAGGAGGAGCCCAGGATGTCTGAACTTTCCATAGAGGGCTCCGCCAACCCGAAAGGGGATCTTTATCGGAGCCCCTCAGTGTGGCTGTGCATACGTGAGGCTCGTAAACGAAGGCATGGTAACCCAACATTCTCTCCCTCGTCTCTCTGCTTTAGATCTCATAGTACTGTTTGCTTGGAAATATTAAAAATGAGAAACAAGAATTATGACTGTAATTGAGAAAATTTATTTAAAAAATCTTTAATATGAATAATTGTTTGTTATGTGAAATTAAACAAACTCATAGAGGTGAGATTAGAGAATACACTCTCTCCTCTGATTGGTCGTAGGTTTGAATCCTACTTGGGGAGATTTGATTCATTCCGAATTCTTTAATTCGGAATGAAAGGGTTCGCTTTGACCGTTAAGAGTGAGTAACCCGTTCCCTGTGTCTTTGTTTCTATTGCATTCTATCTCATTATATCCCATTCTGTTCTATGATATTTGAGAATCGCCGTCAATACCTGGGTGTAGGTCCGGGATACTCCTTTGTTCCACAGTCCGGGGCTATTTAAACTAACCAATTAAGAATTCTCAGATGTACTAGTATTAGCAGCTAATTCATATAGAGCCACCGAACCGGCCCAACCAGCAACCAGAGCTATATGCATTATATGGTCAAAAAGTAAACGGCCGGGATATTCTCTAATCCTACATATATAGGTTTGTCTAATTTCATGTAACAGGCAATATCTCATGTTAAATATTCTTTTAATAGATTTTTTTAATCTCAATTATAATCTCTATATCTTATTTTTAATGTTTTGTAGCAAACACGAGGAAAGTTTTGCCAAATGTCGCGGAATCGATGCCATCATGTAATGTTTTCCCGCTCCCGCCTCCGTGGAGAGGAATTACCACGGCTTCTCTAAATTCTTATCTGACTAAAAATTAAATTTTATAAACTTGAAAAACTAGCCTTTTAAATTATTATTTAGTGTTTATATACTTGAAAATGCGCTTTGTGATTTTTTACAAGAAATCACTTTCTACGATGTTAGTGTCTACTTATACATTCTCTGCGAGTTAATTCATCTAGATTAGTAACATATATTATATATTAGTGGTGATTGAATGGAGGGAGGCATAGGACAAAAACACGTGGTATTTAATCAATAAACCTCATTTATTTATTTGAAGAAATAATGCCATTGAAAATGAGAGCTAGTTGTAACACATGATGGTAACACCACCTTCAAAAAAAAAAACACCACCTTTTTTTTTTGCGGGCCCCATAGAGCTCCTAAATCTTCGCAGATAGAATTCGATGGTTGGGCCATTGAATTCCCCTTTTCTTTTTGTTTAATTTCGACGCGCACAAGATACTTTAGATTTGTTTCTGAACACAAAAAAATTTAGGGACAGCACCACCAACAAAAAACCCAAACAAAAAGTATTGATCCTATCCGTTCCTATCAATTTGGGCAATTGATGCCAGGGACAGGTCCTAGTCCCAATGTGACCTAAGAACATACTCTGTTCTGAGAATTCCCTTTCCGCGTCACGTCATTTCAAGCCCTTCCGTAAACATCAGTCTTGTAGGGAAAGGTCTAATACACTAAAAACGCTAAGTTGTTCCTTTCAGACCATATAGAATCAGGGCCACCGTTAATGACAGCGGCATTAGTTGATCCGTCGCTCATATCGCTTTCTACTTTAATTATTTAGTTACCCATTTAAGAACTCATGGGCAATGTGAAAGTGATCGTATCGTATCGTATCGTATCTATTTGTTCATAGCCTCGCAAACGAGCATCGCATGAAAGAAGATTATCAGTAGGTTCTTATCCTCCCTAGCGCATAGAATATACAGTGACAAAAGACATCCGATGCTTTTATGGCTTAAACTCTAACTGGTAGCATTCTTGAGAAGCTTCCACGGGGAAAAAGGATCGATCTGCAAGACATTTTCATTTACCTAAATACTCTGCACATCTCATTGACTGATTCATCTCTAACGCAAATGTCTCACCATTAAATGACTTTTTTGGCCAAGCTTGAGTAATTACCAGAAGGCAATAACAGGAGACGGTCAAGTTTGGAGTCCTCAGGTTTAAAATGAACTATCTATTTAAAAAAAGCACATATATATTGGTAATTTATACATAGAAGGAGAGTAGCATAAGGCAAAGATAGACATGACCATAACCTCTACCCTGTGTCAGAATGCATATTCCCACGTGAACATGAATAGCCACTTCTAAAAGAGCTACCCTTACCTCCACCAGTAAAGTTGCAAATTTCATCACACAATTAGACATGGTATATCATCCCAACTTCGATGAGACTGATGTGAGGAATGTTAAGGGCCACGGCTGGACCTCTGCAGTTTTTCCGTAGAAATGAGTATCCAACATCAATTGCGAGCTTGTTCAAGAATGAAGACGACTTTCTTGCCTTTACGTATGAGTGGCCCATGATATATGCAACCCCAGCCTCCTTTGCTTGAATTAGATCCAAAAGTTCCTCCTTTCACAGCAGGATCCATACCTTGTTAGGTAGCTGAAATCGTACTTGACGCCTCCTGGTTTGTGTGGCATCGTCTTCAAAAAAGGATTGCAAATTTCTCAGGGTAATTGATTTGCTGCTGGGGATGGAGTCGTCCACACCAACATCCTCATGCTGAGACACTATTAGTGTTGAAGTTGACTCTAAGCTTCTGGTGCTTATTACAGCCATCCTCCCATCAAGTGAAGAACTTTCAGGGCTTGAGAACTGTGGTTCAACTGCTTCCATCTGGATAAACTGAACTAGACTCTGTATGAGCTGATTCTCGAAGTCATTGTCATCTCTTTGAATGTCCTTGTACCCATATCTAACAATGCATCTATACATTCGATAAGGCCCGGGGCAAACTCGCCCAACAAGGAATCGTTCTTCAGGTGATACGTATGGAACAGGAACTGATTTTACACAAACAAAAACCAACACCTTGTGAAATGCAGGGAGATTTGTTACAAAGTGAGAAAATATTGCAGGTACTCCTGTTGCCAGTTCTGAGTAGATGAGACCAATCCCTGGGACGCGGACAATGCCAAGGCTAGGACCCAAACCTAATAACCATTTTAATGAAACTTTGTTGTGGAGATCAAAGTTATACTTTTTCTACGAGTACCATAATGCCATACATACATGACAACCATGAAGATGAACGACAGGGCAAGAGGAGCCCATCCTCCTTGAGGCACTTTTGTGAATGCTGCTGATAGATACACAGCCTCTATTACCCAAAAGAATAAAAGAAATATGGCAGCAAGCAGAACACTTTTTTGCCAGACAAAGATGATGACAAGAGCCATCAGAAATGTTGTCACAAACATGACTGTTATACAAGCAAGTCCTGCGAACCAAATACCCAATGAGACGAACATCAGTAAGATTTTTGGGGGGGAAAAACATAAAAAATCTAGCTCTCATGTCTGGGGGGCGATTTTTTTCTCCCTTCATTGAAAAGCTAATATACCATGTGCATAAAGCATTTCTACCCACAGAGCACAGATTCAGTGTCGTGGAATTTTTTAATTGAAACTTAACACATATTCATTCTGGTGCAAGCAAGCAAAATGATCAAACTCAGACACGTTTACTAGGAAGTTTGTGGAACTGGCATATCAATGCTGAACCCTGATATGGTATGGCATTACAATGTGATATTCTAGTTTTGAACGAAGTTTCTTTTTGGTTTTTTGACACTCTCTGTCCCCAGGTATCAAGTCAGTGATAGCGCAGTTTAAGCATCTATTTTGTCCTTTGATCCTACTAAATTATCTAGCCAGTCGCACATTTTAGGAAGTCAACCCGATCATACAATACCTAATTGGCTCTAAGTGCAACATCCCCCAGTATAGAATATGACTAGAAGTAAAAAAATAAAGAAACGGAATAAATGATCTTCTACACATGTGCCCTTCTGTGGACAGCGAGTGGGAGAGATACCATTAAAGGGATTAATTACCGTAAGCATTTCCAATTAAGGTTGTGTCCTGAAATCCAATGGTTATAGCAAGAGTGAGGATCATAAGTATCCAATTTATTTCTGGGATATAGATCTGTCCATATATATGTTTTGAGGTGTGTACAACTTTGACTCGGGGGAAGCAACCAAGTGCGTGACACTGCTTGATGATGGAGAAAGTGGCGGTGATAACAGCTTGACTACCAACAATGGAAGCAAGGGTTGCAATAACAAAGACAGGCCAATACACAGGTCCTGCAGGGCGTACAAAATTGTCAAATAATTGAAAGAATTTGCAGTAGTTAAGTTTTGACAGAGATTCAGATTAACTAACCAGGTATTGAGTCATAAAAACTGTTATGGATGGAGTTGAGATTTTTAGACAAAAAAGCGGCTTGGCCCATGTACTGTATTACCAAACAAGGGTATATCACAAAAGCAAATGCAAGCTGCACAAAAACAAAAAAAGCTAATAAATTTCTCATCTTCACACAGGAATTGCATGCTAATTACCAGCACAGTAAAGATACCATAATGTAGATATTAAAATTTTCACATCTTAATGCAAAGACAAGGAGTATATCACACATTTCAAATAATCATATTAAGTCAAGTTACAGGCTCACCCTGATTGACGTAGCAGTGAAATGACCGAGATCGGCAAACATAGCTTCAGTTCCTGTGAGAAAGGTAAGCTAGTAGTGAACTTCAGGTCTTAGTTCAATATGTTAGCTATTAACAATTGAAGTAGAAATGGAAACATTATGTCGCAATAAATTTACGATGCATGAAAACCGAATGCCATGCTGATCTAGGTTTGACAAACCAGTTATACAGAGAAGAATCCCTCCAAGAGAAATCCAGCCTTCTCTACCAGTCTTGATGAAGAACTTGAAGATATAATGAGGAGATAAAGCTCGAACTATCTTTGGATTCCAATATATTGTATTATAGAGCCCAATAGAAAAAATCGAAATAAGCCAGACTATAACAATTGGTGCAAACATAAATGCTACTTTATGGGTGCCAAAATGCTGGAGAGCAAACAAGCCAACCAAGATGACACAAGCAAGCAAGACAAGTACACCTGCAAATAAAATGGAATTTCCATGGTAAGCCAGCTTTTATATTCTTAACATTGGTAACTAATGATAGGAACTCTAACATCTTCAACACAATACAAGAAATAAGAACTAACTCACCATCAGTGATTTTTTCCCAGTTGCTCGTATTCCTGACACTGATGATAGAACTGCAAAGTTGGGGTGTGATGGGTGGTTAATTTCTTATTATACACCAGATTATCCTCATAACAAAAGTTAAACAATCAACAATTCAGAAGGGCAATAATAAATATTAAACTGAAGTTGTTATCTCGTTCCAGTCTGTGAAGGCTATTCTATGAGCACCTACGAGCATTAGATAAAATTCATAGACAAGAAAACTTAGTTGACTCCGAAAGGCCTTTTAGTCTAAAGTAATGTTTAATTTTAGCTACAAAGTTTAGAATACAAAAACATAAATTGGAGAGTCCATAATGTCTGTTGGAAGCCATTGGCTGGTAAGTACTCGAACATATCCTTTTCAATTTCTCTTGCATTTTTTAGGACTAGGGATGCACTGCCAGTGCCAAATTACTATAACTTATTAACCCTTACCTGAAATTGCAGGAGTGAGAACACCATCACCTATGACCATGCAAGCACCAAACAATACCACAACTAGAAGTGCCGTTCTTAACCGTTTATGCCTTTCCAGAAACCTCTTTAATGGGGAAGAGTTTACAGCCTGTGAAGAGGGACCATATTTGTAGGATGACAACTCCTCATCAGCTGCTTGTTGGTTAGGAAGTAAATTAAACTTGGCATGCCTACAAAGCAGTGAGTAGAGAGCAAATGTCCCACCTAGAAATTGTTGTGTTATAATCAGAGCATAAACTTTATAGCCTTTTCACCACCCCCAAAAAGTTGAAGTAAAAATAGATGCTATAGGAATGCAGTAACCCATATGCAGAATTTAATCGCATAATACCTTCACCATTATCATCAGCGGCCAACAAGATGAGCACATATTTAAGCAAGGGTATGAATGTCAGGGTCCAAAATATCAATGAAAATGTGCCCAAGATGGTCTCTTCGTCATAGTGCTTCAACAACTTCCCTTCAAATGCGCTTGTAAAAACATAGAGAGGTGATGTACTTAAATCTCCGTATACAACACCAAAGCTTTGATATGCCAATATTAAATTCCTAGAGAGGTTTACCCATGACATCTGCGAAGCACCAGAAAATAAGAAAACCATGAGGCTTTAATCATTTTAACGATTACATGTTTGAAAAAGAAACAGTGCCATGTCAGTGGCCACGAATCAAAATATAATATGTTAGAATTATACGTCTAGAAACATTTTAATAGGTAGAAAATTTATTAGAATAACTTTCTGAAAAAGAAATCACATCAATTGTTAATAGCCAACATATTGAACGAAAGAAATAATTCAAACAACATCTACTGTCACGTGAAATACAACAATAATAGAACTTGATAATTCAAAATGTTGATGTATAGATCTCAATAAATTGTAGATTACAATTACGGTCTTTTCTTCTAACTTCCATCAAAACATAAAAACGTGCCAAGTTTCCATTTCTGAGAAGACTGACATAAAACGATGGTGAATTACTGAAACCCCGTCGCGTCGATCAAGCTCAAGGAAACAACAAAATATTCACCGTCTCTTGAGAAAATCATGATGTTGTTCTGTCAAGATTTCATTGGCCGCCAAGGTCTATCCATTCTAGTCTATTTTCAAGGAAAGATGCGCCTAACTGGCTTGAGAGTAATTTACTTTCCGCCTAAATATCAACCTTTTCAATCAAATAAAAAAGAGTGATGAAACGATGAGCATAGGATAACGTAACCACTCTAGTGTGTTTCTATCGAAATTGGATCGCTGAGTTTCTACAGCAAATGAATATATTAAGATTTTATGCTGAGACAAACGGAATCATGAAATATATTTGCTATTTGCATGATATAATTCTCTAGTAAAATTTAGAGATTGAGTTAAATATACAAAGAGTAGTCTGGACCGGAATTTAGACAAAAAACACGGAATCCAATACAAAGCAGAGTAACAATAAAGAATTCGGCAACACATCCACTGAACCAGTCAAAGAACTTCAGTTCACCGAAAAAGAAAAACTTAGCTCCCACTGACTTAACCATGGCCATCAAAAGCAAGCAGAAGCAAGAACCAGGATACAAGAAAGACCCGCAAAATAGTTCAAATTTCAAACCATTGCATTAGCACGGTACAAAAAGGCAAGTGAGATCAAACCGTAGAATAAACCAACAGAAAACGAAATTCAGAAGCAAGTTTATCACAGGGAAAAGAAAAAAACTTCGACACTGGCGTTTATTTCAATTTTAAAACAATGACAGAGCAAAAAACGGATGGAAGTGCTAACCGGAGAAGGCCTCCGATTAGCGGGAAGTCCGGATTCCATTTCCATGAAGGGGCGCAGCCAAACTGGAATGAAGCCGAGTCACTACTGTTGGGTGCGTGCTGAAAGCCACTCAACCAATGCGATATTCTCTCACATCCCAGTGCGTTCAAGTTCCCATTCAATACGAAGTGGCACTAAATACTGAAACAGAGAACCTTCCGTCTCCATCTCCCACAGTGAAAGCACGTGCCAACTGGCGCAGGTGATGTGCGCG
>NW_021634628.1:0-34181 GCF_004799145.2 Neltuma alba
CGTCCGCACTTTTGACCCTGTTCTCGGGCCTGAACGTTACTATCCTGTTCTCCTTCTGGTAAGGATCGTTGCTCTGCTTCCCCATCAACTCTGCGGCGCTGGTGACGTCACCGTTTTCGTTGCCTGTCCATCTCCTGCTATTCGTTCTGGCTTTCAGCTTTTGGATTGCCTCGCGGCTAAAGCTGAAAATTCGCTCCCGCAGCGGCCCGTCGGCTTTGAAGGTGACCTTCGGCCCGCCTTCTGGGAAATGGAGCACCGCTTTCGAGATGAGAACGGACTCCCGACGGAAGTCCGCCACCTTGGAAATATTGTTGACTCCTCTGAAGACTTCGGCGAAAGTATTGAAGAAATTCCAGAAGGAGGTCCCGTCTGTAACGGCGTGGTTGACGGAACAGCCGATGAAAACACCGTCTGCCAGCTCGGTGACCTGAACGGCCAAAATCGGGCTGAAATGACCACTGTAACTAACTTTCCTGTCAAAAGTGAAGAATTGCCTGAAGGATTCGGGGACATCGGGTGGAGCCAGGAGGTCGCGGGTGAAGAATCCGGTGGCAGTGGCGTGAAGGAAATCGACGCCGGCATCGTTGCAGGTGATGTAGACGTAGCCAACGGAATCGGTCCTGAAGCGGCCTGCCAGGGGAGGAAAGAAGGAGAGAGTGCGAGAGAGAGCGGACTTGAGGAGAGGATGAAAGGATGAAAAGGGAGGAGATGGGGAGGAAGGGTGAAGAGGCAGCCCTTCTGGATGTAGTGGCAGGAGAGCATGGGAAGGTCGGAGACGGAGAGCTTGAGGTCTCCGAGGGTGGACTTGCGATCAGGGAAAACGGTGCATTTGGAAACCAGGGCGGGTGTAGAAGAAGGCATGTTGTCAAGTTTCAACTCTTATGCAGGAATCAGGAATTCGGAACCGGAACCGGAACCGGGATTGGAATTGGAATGGTGGTCTGGTGTCTCTTCCGCACTCAGTCCGTCGCTGGGGAGCAATAGGCCAGTGAGGACTGAAGGGCGGAGTTGGGAGGGAAAGGCGGGAGTGTTGGGGTATTTATAGCTGGGGAGCAAGCCCTCGGTTCATGCACCCCGGCGATGCGGAGGTGGCTTTTTATTTTCTATTTTTTTTTAAAAGGAACAGTCCGGTGATTTCATCATCATCAATTTTGCATTGTTTATATTAGCCCAGGCCACATCAGGCCGGAATAAAAAATTATATTCCATAATATTACTTACATCAAAGCAGATTTAAAAACAAATTACTATTAGAAGCTCGCACCTCCATTCAGAATTTAAAATGGTTAGTAGTTCTGTGTGTTGTACCAGAATATTTTTCTATTGGTCAGAGCTGAGCGTTATTATATAATACCTCCACAACAAAAATTAATTAGCCAACATAATAAGTTATTATAATTAATCATGACGGAGAGAATACTATATTCTGTTCCAAGTCTGACTTTGGTACTGTAGGAAGGAGGGCGTAAAATTAAAATCTTGCGGTGCAATAACGCGACGAAATAAATAAAAAGAAAGGGAGGGAGGGGATAATTAAATTAAATAAACAAGAAAAACTAGAAATAAAGTTTGGTATGTCCGATGTGCTCTTCTCGTCATTTTGGTAATTGATGAATGAGTGTTTTTGTTGTTAGCGAGCCGTGGAATTAGTATCCGAGAGGAGTAAGGCAGGCGAAACACGGGACCGAGTACATCGTGTTAAATGTACTGTGGAAGATGGCGGATTGAGCGTTTTAGTTTTAATGCGCGGAATAATTAATAAAGAAGCAGGCGTGGTCGCTGAATGTATTAGTTGAATTTTTGTAACTTAGAAGAATGGGGTAAGAGTAGGATGATGCGTATGTGATTGTAGGACACGTCAGGCATGACAAACTGAACTGAATACGTGCACGTGATTGGAAGGGGATGGAGAGAAAAGAGATGACACGGTATTTATAAAATGAGAGCGAGCATGCAAATGTAATTGAAATATACAGGGAAGACAGGATCAATGCTAAATGTGATCGAGGAGGTAGAGATCAGACTTCAGAGAAAGTGAGAGAGGCCGTAATATATGAAATCTGATAGTAACATATAATACTCTACAAAGGAGCTGGCCAGATGGACATGGGGAGTGATACGAGCAAGCGGGATTTGGAGGGGACCACGTGGGAGCGGACCTTCATAGCCTGGAATTGCAAACCAGAGAGATCTCCCTCTCCCTCTGCTGGATACGACTATAGGTGAAGAGGCAGCAGCGAGGAAGATGCGCGCATCTATCTATATATATATTTTATATAACGCAATTTGGAGATTCCTAAGGATCTCTTAGATTTTTCCTTAAAATCTCCGCAGTATCCCAGCTCAATCCATTCATCTTTTTCTACAATATCAATCACACGGTACAAATCCCATCCTATATTCGATCTATCGGTCAACACTGCTGTCGCTTCTTACTGGCTTCCCACATACGCCCACATCGCTCTTCTCTCCGGCCCTCTTCAAACCGGGCATGCACGTACCCTTTGCAACCGCTGCTTCAGGCCCCGGCTAACGAAACAATACATCGAGAGGCATGAGCCATGCAAATCAAATTATCCATATCCATAATTATAACTATGCGAGTAGTTCATGAAGAATATATACAGCGAACGAAAGATGAGACGATGAAGAAATTAAAGCGCCGACATTTCACGTTCTGGAATTGGGCTGTCATCGGAATCGCTGAGGGGTCCGCCCCTCAGAATCTTAACGGCTCAGCTAATCATGAACTGTCCCAATAATAACTAAATCCAATACTATTCCATTACGGCCAGTCGGGGGAGAGTACCTTTTATATTCACGTAACATATGTTCTCCCTCTGGCGGTTTTCATTATACTAACTAAAACTATAATATAATATAATAATAATATTCAGGGCGGAACTCGGCACTGCATTATCTATTTGAAAATGGAGGGGTCGGTTGGTACTCAAGAATCTCCCTCAACCGCCATCCCTCTGATTTGTCGGTTTGTGTCATAATCTCTAATAAATGATTGATGATTAATGAAGCCAATACGATTAGCGTAATCCGGTTTTGCTGTTTTTAAAAAATAGTTTGACTAATGAAGAAGCAAGTCACTTGATATTCATTTAAACCCCAAAAAGAAGAGGCTGGCTCTCTGGAGCAGAGGTGTCGTATCATAATATTGCCACTCTAGACAGTACTGGCATCCTCACGGCCTCGGAATGCGCCACGTGTTTCACAGAAGGGCCACCCAGGAGAGAAGTTCTCAACATCCCCACTCCCACACCCAAGGCTTCGCTGGCTCGTGTGCTGTACCTTACTGTTCGCCACGTGTGTGGTGTTTTGTCACTGTGGTGTTCTTGAATAGTGAATACGAACCCTTTCCTTTCCTTTCCTTTTGGCATGGGCGGAGGCAGTTCCAAGACCTTCAAGCGCAGCGCTGAGTTGAGTGCTGTGTTTGGGACAGTATTAACTGAGGCTTCAATCCATCCATATTAACTGGCATGTGATGACTTTGCATGTCTCATCATCTATATTTATTCTGATTTATTTAATGTATGCAATGGCTCAATAAACTGAACTAAAGTAATCTGGCCATAAATATCAATAAAATAATTAGGATTCTGTTCATCAGCATTATTAAAATTACTTATAAATATGTTTTATGTAAACTGAGATAAAATTTTTCTCACATATTTACCTCTTATTCAGTAAATTATAATTAAAAAACTATATATAAGTTATTCCAAATGGATATGAAATGAGCTAGCAAATCTCTGCATCGGGTGTGAGGAATAAATGAGGATATATGTGGAAGTGGGGAGGGGGCAACATATAAAGGAACAGTGAATGTCATCGGCAAGAAGGGGAGCAGCCGATGAGTCAATAATGCATGCACCCTCTCATGTCACATTAACTTAATCTCACCGCCTCAGGCCTCCGCCACAGCTGCCTCCTGTTAATGTCAACTTGCGAGTATGACCCCATACGTCAAACCAGTTGACCCCTCAAATAAATATTCCTTTTTTATTTTATTCCTTAACTCCTCTTCTTTCATGCTTCCTGATATATTTGTTAATTTAGGCATGCATAATACTCCTTCAATATTAAATATAAGGCTCGTTTCTTAGTTATTACAAAGTGAATCTTATGTTTAAGATTGAAGGAGTATTATTATCAAAGGCTGCATCACTGTAGACGACATTTGGGGCATGTATTGCCATTTCATTTTTCTAAAGCCTCCCCCCCCCCCCGGGATTTAAGTGTACATACGTAGTTAACTCCCTTGTTGTCTGGCTGAAATTGGAATGCAGGTTTTTTAATTAAGCACGGATATCCTACTACTATTAAAAGCCTGTTAAGCAAAAATTGAAATGGTAATTTAGTGATGAAGATGGAGGGAGAGGATAGATGCATGTCGTTGAATATTTTAGTGGCAACAAGCTAAATGCGATGCATGCACTCTCTCTACGTCATTTCTGTTGCGGAATATTAAAAGGCTTAGCTCAGTGTTTTTTAATTAATTAATCAGCTAATGCTAACGCCATCCTGCATTGTTCCATGTCATCTAGAGCCATCTGGCAATCAACACAAAGTCATATAGAAATCCCATGTGAACAGCCTTAGCCACCCCTCCGTTCATCCATTCTATACGTTTCTCCTCCCTTTCTTGAGATTACCAATTAATAATATGATAATAAATTCGTCACTGCAGGCAATGATCATATTTCAAGCACTCCAGTCCAATCAAATATAAACAGTCTTCCTTGGACGGTGAGGTCATGCCCAAATAATCGAGCCATTCGTTCATTTTACTTTATATATTAATCGGCAATATGATTAATATGTTAAATTTTTTTTTTTCAACTTCCTTAATATGCCCTTATTTAATTATTATTTTTTAGGGTTGTGTCAATCATACACAAGGGTATGTATACTTGACAAAAATAATGGTTAATCCCGACTTTAATTTTTAAAGTGAGACACGCATATAGAGAGAGAATTATAGAAGTGATTTTTTCCTAAAAAAAAAAAAAAGGTGACGGGTGCAAATAATTAAATAAGGAGATGGAGGGAGTGTTATTTAACTTAATCGTCTAATCCATGTTCAATACTTCAATATGTTTGGTGGGGGATAGAAATATAAATAAAATTGGTGAGGCAGAAAACAAAAGGATATGCAATACAGCACTAGTAAGTTGTGACAAGCAGATTATCAAGATTTTTATTCTTTTCTTTTTCAAAAGAATCATAAGTTCATAACCATCCGTCATGAGTCTAAGAAGAGTTTCGGTGCCGATTAGAATGAAATAAACTAAAAATAAATAGAAAATGGTTTACTAACGGAATCATCACATCAAGAGAGAATGAAGATCCTGAACATATATAACCCGCACCCGCATGATTATCAACTAAACCATCTCTTAAACAGCAAGAAGTTATATACAGCCCCGGTGTTCCCCCCCCCCCCCAGTCAAGAACCAGACTGCAATAAGACAAGAAAACTAACAGATCCCTAAAGCTGGCGCTAAATCTACGAGTAAACAGATTCGCTTATTAAATTAACACAGCACTCTCTGTCGACGGACGAATGATTTTTTATCCGTATAATTTTAGTCAGCTTTTAAATTGGTCCCTGTGATTTGATTTGAACTTTTCCAAATCACTCCTCTAGTTTTCTTACTTTTTAAGAGCTAGGATTAATTCCTATGAGCAGGGCGGGGTTTAGAATTAATTCAAGCCACGTGGGAGCCTAAACGCATAGAATTTATGATTTCTTCTCTCTGTTTTTTTTTTTTTAAATAACAGAATTTTAGGTGAGAGTTGGGCCCAACCCAAATTTATAGCGGGACGCTTGCTCTAGCTCCTCCTAGATGATACTACTTCCGGTTTTAATTATAAAATATAGTTGACTAATTTGAGAAGATTAAAAAATTAAATTAAGTTAGTTATTTATAATAAATAGGTATCGTCTTTTCTAAAATATCCTTACTAATCAAATTTATTGGCCATAACTACCATTATTAGATGGACTATCTTGAGCAAAATGCATAAATATGAGAGACAAAGTGGATTTGGGGTCTTATAATTAATATCAAAATAAAAGTTAAACGAAATTTTATATTAAGGACCGGAGGTAATATTATGTAAGGAACTCTTAAAATTGTATGGATAAAACTTGTGAGTTCTAATGTTGCAAAATTGTCAGGATGAACTTTCAATGTTGAAGCGGATAAAATTACCAGGAATATAATATAAAATTTATAAATCATAGAGCTAATTTGAAATTCAGAGAGTCTATGAGAGGATTAGAAGATTAATTTTCTTATTTTCTAGCTTATTAGTTTCAAAGAGCGAGAACACACAGCCTAACAGGGAACGGGAAGGAAAAAAGAAAAAACCATGAGTGTGCCCGAAAGAATGAGCTGGCCGGGTTAAATTAATGAATTAGGCATGCGAGAAAAGTTGATAATTTAATCAGGCTCAAATCTCAACATAATGCGCTGGTACTCAGGTTGGCGTATATTAATAGGAGGATGCAGGGGATGGATAACGTTAATCACTTGGAAATTACAAACGAACACCTTTGTCAAAATGGTGATGGATATGAGAGATTATAGGGGTGTTTGGCTATTGTCAAAAACACTTTCTAAAAACACTTTTCAGTAAAACGAGGCAAACTCCTTTACATATTTGTTTTGTAAATCGTAAAAACACGTTTAAAATTATAATTTGGTTTATACCCAAACACCCTCTATATATCGGATTGTCGGTGATGAGTGGTGAAAGCCCCCGCATCTTCACCCAACTTTAGAAAAATCTCAATTTAAAATCCCAAATCAAAAATTGTTATAAAAATATATGGTTATTTACTTTTTAAATGTAGTAAACTGTTATTAAAATACAGTAGATAAGATTGATTTAATGTTTATTGATTTTCTCAAATTTATTCAACGTGGGATTTTCTATATGAATCCAAATCCATTCATCCTTGAACATTACAAGCATGGGTGTGGTTAAGGGTACAAAGAAATTAAACACGCGCGTTATGGGCATAGCGGAAAGAAGGTTTTTTTTTTCTTTTTTTTCTCCCTCCACGTTTAAACTAAACATGTGATTGTGTGATGATCCGACATAACAAACGTTGAGCCGTTGATGATAGAAGCTGGTCACTATTAGTCGGATGAAGTTTGGTTTTAAGGCAAAGCTCCTGATTTTGAAAATATAATATTTATATTTACAGATCCCTATTACAGGTCTTATCCATAAAAAAATAAAAACTTTTTAACTTGAATAAATTTTAAAATACATATTTATTATGAAATATTTTATTTTTATATCTGGACTCTCTGTTTTACTCCTCACCTGCTTTTTCAGATGGGCCGGGGTGGGGAGAAACGAAGATCCGCCTCTTCTGACAAAGTAAACAGCCCATGTTGTGTGGGCTAGGATTGAGAGTTTTGTGTTAAGAATGAACAAAGCATGAACGTCAATCAAAATGGAACTCTGCCCTGTCCGACCCAAGTCAGGGCCGCAAATGAGAGGCGGGACAAATTACGAACGTCCAACGTGTTTTCTAATAGACATTAAATAATACTCGTCCGGTCCTTATATTAAGACCTATTTAACTAATTTGATTAGATTAAAAAAATTAGATAAGTTAGATAATTGTAAGAAATATAACATGTTTTTTTTTCTTCTAAAATACCATAATCATCTTTTTTAATATCTCCTCTTCCTCTTCTACTCGATTATAGTTGATGGAGTATCTATAGAGGTAATTTAAAAAAAATTAATAAATATGAGAAATGAGCCTTATATTTAGGACCAAAACTAACTTAATAATTAGATCTTATATTAAGGACTGGAAGAGTACCTCGCAAGAATACAGTTGTCACTGCAAATGACACCATTACAATAACACTAATCAAATGGCATTACGCTAATCTAGTGGTGGAATTCATGATTCAAAAACACTTATTTAGTTGGACAATTTGTTCTTCTATTCCAAGTTTTATCGGGAACGTGTTTAAATTGGTCTGGACACGTTGGATATTTACCCACATCATTCACGCTCATATCCCAGCAACTCCCGTTGGATCAGAAAGTAAGTACCAATTTTACCAGTATATCCGGAACCAAACCAGCACCTGAGTCAGGAGAATAACTTGTTCTACGTCTATTAATACGCTAGGAACTGTACCAAACCAATCACAGCTGGACTAATCAAATTATAATTTTAAATTTAAATGGGAAAATATCACAATAAATGGTCATCGAGTAATAAGCAGTTTCTACCGATTATGACTTTTTTAAAAAATTGTTTTTATCAACTTACATGTTACAGGTTATCAGCTAATAGCTGGTATTCTGTAAATAATAATAATTAAAAGGCTGTTTCCAAAGGACTCTTGAGTAGTTTCGAAATCATTGTAAATCAGAATAAGGCCCATGCCTTTCCACCGTTCACGTCAATCCATCCGATCTTATTATCCTGCTCGATCAACATTGTGTTTTTTCCCCCACCCAAAGCTATTGCCAACAGCAACAGATATGAAGGATAAATAAATCCTCTTTTTCAATATTACAAGTGACATATATCACATATGTAAACTAAGGCATACAAGTCATTCTGCAGGCACTATTCATAATTGGTATTCTTCCAAAGTTCTCCTCCATATTTTCAAACACCGCCTTAATATGCGTCCTAATGAAATTATTAATCACATGCTACTAAATTCTGATTCAAAAAAACCAATTTTATGACGATCTGGCCGCGCATATATTAAACATCGCATAGAGAAAGTTGTTGTGCCAAGTTTATGGATATCCTCGACAAGGGCAAATGCATGTCAAACAAAGAAATTTTGAATCCTGCAATACATCATTAAATTCAAAGGAGGGCGCCAACACTAAATAGCAGGTTCTTTTGCTGTGTTCATTGGCAACAATATCATGGAACTTACCAAAAGAATTCCATATTACACATTTCTATCATTTATATATGCAACTTTTGGCAGTAATTAGTCAAAAGATAGCAAGTCACAGCACAAGTCATCACAGGATTTCATCATAAATTGCAAATTGTGGCCTTAATTGCAACTTTCAGCGGCCTATCTACAACATAAGAGTGAGTGTTGCCCAACCCGAACGGTCTATAATTAGTCAAAAGAAATCAGGTCTTAACATAATGCATCATAGGAGCTTTCATTGCTTCCAATAAAGTGTGTTTTGCAGCTATTGATCTATACTGGTTTCTGTTAAGCAGCTGAAGATCTTATCAGGCAGACAAATACTTGAACAGTAGGCTCAAATAATTATTGCAACTAGAAATTCTTAGGAACAAAGACTCGGAATTTGGAACTATCAACCCATGCATCAATCAATCCTCTTCCATCCTAACAACATAAACTGATAAGCAATCTCAACAGCCAAAGACTAATAAGCAAACCAGCTTTATTTCTTTATAGAGAACTGCATAAACTTAGGGAGATTATCATAGGATAAACTGTTAATTACTTCACTGGGCCGCAAACAGCGCACCACGGATGCGTAAATACTACTCGGAGACGAAATATATACATGCATACTGGAATAATAGAGAATTGACCTTCAAAGTTCAAACCTTGGCAAAATAGCCACTAAAAAATCAGAAGTCTCGATAACGATAATCGCTATAATCATCCCGGGTAGCCATGTCATTTTCAACCTTTTCGGCAACCTTTTCCTCTTCATATTTCAGACCCTCCCCAAGAGCAAGCCCACCCAAAGAACCAGCAACAGCGCCCACTGCAAGCCCCGCACCCATACCCATTTTCCCACTCTTTGGCTTGTGATCATACGACGAATAATCAAGCGGAGCTGACGGCCCGCTAGGCCCACCATAATTCACCGGACGATCAAAGAAAGGCCTTGGCGGAGGCGGCGGAGGAGGAGCGCTGGAGTAATATCCAGGATAGTACCCAGAGTACGCATCCGGGTACGAGCTGTAAGAAGAGTACGGTGGAGGAGACGGTGAAGGTGAGTATCCCCTGAAATCGCGAGCAGAAGGCGGAGGAATCGGATTTGTCGGTATATAGCATACCAATGGAGGGCTAGGGTTTGCGTAGTCTACGGCTGGGGGCAGAGGACGTCCAAGAAGACCGAGCTTCAGATGGATCTTACCCTGAGGGCGACCGGAGGGGCGCGTGAGAGTGAACTTCCGGAGCCGGGTTGAATCTTCCAGGTCGTCGACGTCCTTGAGTGAGAGACGGAGTGTGCCGACTAAGGGCTTGGGCGTTTCTGAGGGTTTAGAATGGAAATCTCAAGGGTGAGGAAGGAATCTTGGAGAGAGTGGGCGAGAGGGAGAGTGAAGCGTTCGTTCCAGACAGGGCAGGTAGAACCCGAGTCATCGGATTTGGTGGCGAGACGACGGTCCGGGTCGACCCAGAAGACAACATAGGGCTTGAGATCCCCGTTTTTCCAGTTGACGTTCTTGAGATGCTTGGCTGAGACGATGGTGAGGTCGAGATCCAAGGGCTTCGATGGCGGGGGGCGAGGAGACGCCATGGGCTCTATCTTTTGCGCCGACGTGCGGAAGCAGAGGATGGTGAACGTCCACGATACGGAGGAGGAGGAAACTGGAATTTGGTTCTCCCTACGCGGTTTCGTTTCGTTTCTGCTTTGTGAAGCCGCCTACAAAAAGCCGAGTGCTTTTTATTTACTCCCTTCTCGTCATCAGCTGGTCAGCTCGATGGTTTTTGGCACTCTTGAATCCACGAATTAGAATTTTCAGGCCCAAAAAATTCCATTAGAATTTTATCTTGGGCCCATATTTAGTGGCCCCAGACTCGACAATTTTTTTTGGATAGAAGACAAATTTACATAACATAATGAAATGAGTATATAAAGAGGTTGGTCAGTCATATTAAGTCAATTTAAGTAAAGCGTAAATAAACCAATAAAATAGAAAACCCACCCAAAACATTTGCAACGTGAAAATAACAGACGAAGTAATAACTAACAAAACAAAAAACTACAAGTATAAAAACATAAAAAACATTGAAGTAACACTTTCTATCACTGGGACCTCATAATCAAAGTCAATAAGAAAGATTCTAGTTCGAGTACGAGCCGCGACTCATACTGGCTAAGATACTACTATCCATGATACTTTAAAATCCCAATAACCATAAACATCTTTTATACTAATTACTATGCGGAATCAAGAGCTGAAGCTCGAACGCAGATACCTCGTAGGGCATTAAAAAAGTCCCTAGCAGGATGCACTGGAGAGCAAAGATTTGGCATGAAAGCCAAAGCAAAGACATGCCAATAAACATCTCATATGCCGTTCAAGAATTTGTAGGAAATTAAACCTGAGAGCTTTCATGCTTTTGTTTGTTTTGAAAGTCTAAGGGGGCAGACTCCAATCCTTTTCTGCCTGTTGGCCGAGGGCTGGGGAGTTATACTCTGTTTCTGAGAAAGCGGGTAACTGCTAAGGGAAACTTACCCGTATAAGAATGAGGAACAAGGAAAGAAGTGGCGCTTCCGAGTGAAGCATCACTCTGCGCGTTTTATAAAAACAGCGTCAGAACATAAACATTGGCCACGTCGTTTTGTTTTGGTGGTACGTTGCTCATATTTTAGGGGGAGATAATGATGATCCATCCACATGTTTTATCAGCAGAGAGCGAGCCATGTTTAGAAGACGAGCATCTTCCAAGCTCAAAGCACCTTCACGTTAAATTCCTCAAATTTTACTGTTTAGATTAATTTATTTCAAGTGATGTTGAATTATATTCTAAAATTTTGTATGCAATCAATTTCATCTCAAATTAAATAAAAAGCATTTTGTTAAGCAATCGCAAAGGTTTCGCTAAGACTTTCACCCACCTTAATTGGGATAAAACTTCTATCAAAATACTCTAATCGCATTCGAAACCCTTTAATCTGGTGGCTTGTCTGGTCAAAAAAAAAAAAAATCTGGTGGCTTGATTATTAGAACCCGATAAAGGTCCGCAAAATCTGCGTATCAATATTCAATGCAACGAGGCTGCCTCGGGGACCCGGGGAATGGATTGCATATAAGGGATAGCGAAGACACGAACTCGGCTGATCCAAACATCAGTATTATTAAACAACAAAAATAAAGAAGAACACGCGCCACAAGAAAAATAGAATCACGGGACAGCCCCGCAGGCGAATGATTATACTTCCTTTTAAATTTATTATAAACTAATTGATGAATAATAAATAATAAGTTAAAAACAATAAATACGCTGAAAATAGAGTTTTGTTTTTAAATATGTCTATATAATAATTAAGAAAAAAAGATGAAATAATTGTAGAAAAACATGATAAGATGGAAATAATTAAGGACAACATTAAAAAATACATTAAATGTTAAGACAAATTTAAATTATAGTTCATAAAATGGAATATACCCCTTCTTAAGGTTAAAGTTTATAAATAGGACCGAAGGGAGTAATTATCAAAAAAAATATTTGATAATTTTTTTTGAGTTTACTTCCAAATCTCCCAAATTTATCTATATTGTTTTTGTTCAACAATTTTCTTTTAAACTGGCAAAATAATTATTTTAGTAAGTTGTTTTTATTTCAGTTCAAATTCTTTAAAGAACTTTGCAATCTCTCGCTCTGAAATATAATATTAAATATTTTTTTATATTTCAAACTATGATTTTATATCGCCAAATGCAAAAATATTTCATTTTTGGAAAACTATGGTTTCATGTGGAGACCGTGGTTTTCAATTTAAAAGTGATATTGTAAAAAATAAAAAAGGTGTTTGAATGATTTTTCTCCAATTGAAGAAGTGCCCAAACACTCCTTAAAATATAAATTGTATCCTAATAAAAGAGTCAATCTTATTAATTATAAACATAATGCATAATTTTTTCTCATTTGTTCCTTCTGTATTATTAACTCTAATTTTAATTATAAGATTATTTGTGCTAAAAAAAGAAAGTATGTAATTTAGAATTTTATGACGTGTTAATGTGTCGGTTTTTTCCCCCATAAACAGCCCTGTAATAAATTTTAAATTATTCTATGCAAACACGCGCAAATAATCGGCACAGGAAAAAAAAAACCATAATAAGTTTACAGAAGAAAATTGAACACATTCACCCACGTGTCTTCTCCCGTTGTCGCAACTCGCCCCTCCTCTCCTCTTCCACTTCCAGCCTCCTGCGTTAGCGGGAGGAACATGAGGACATGACATTGGCCATAATTTGAATGCCGCTTCCAAATGGCCGCCAACATATCAAGGTAGGTCCGCCAGTGACGGGAGGATAGCAGTAGCATATTCGCGCCCGTAAAGGGTAAAATGGTCCATACGGATGCAGCCTTAACAGCATTAACGTCATTTCCTTCTCCCCAACGCAACTACTTCCCCCAGGCTGCCACCCGCACTAAGGTCGTGGACTTTTCAAGTGAAAGCCAACACTAAATCAACACCGGAGCTAGTACTAGATTGCTCCGGACAAGTGCTCCGTCAGGAACGTCTCATTTCCTCCCATCTCACCGGAGCTAGTACTAGATCTTCTCTTCCCTCTCTATCATATCCTCAAGGCCTTACTCTGCATTGCTTCCCTGATAAATCAAGATTTTCCATTTTTCCCTGCAAAATAATTATGTCGGACGCTTTGATCAATGGGCTCGCCGGAGCTGGAGGAGGGATCATTGCCCAGCTCATCACATATCCTCTCCAAACTGTATGGCTTCAATATTTTCCTTTCACTTTTTTTTATGTTAACAATTTATTCTGATTTTCCTGAGCTGATCTACAGGTAAACACTCGTCAACAAACCGAGCGTGACCCGAAGAAAGATCAGAGGAATCTTGGAACTCTTGAGGAAATGTGCCAGGTCTCTGCCTTTACAATTGTTTAGCCGTATTGATAGTCTGCTTTCCTATATTGAAGCAAAGGGCAAAAAAAAAAAAAAAAAACTAATCTCACCGTCAAGTCTCTGATTAAACGGGGAAAAAAGATACGATCCCAGTGATTCTGTGTCTTGTATTGTAGCTAAACCGTGTTCAAAATAATTGTAGTCAAAGTGCTTTCATAATTCGTGGTCAAGTAATCGTGTTTCTTGGGGGAAATGTAGGTGGTAAAGCGCGAGGGGTGGGAGCGGTTGTACGGAGGATTGATGCCGTCGCTTGTGGGCACAGCTGCGTCTCAGGTCTGTGCAACTTGATGCTCTTTTAAAGGGGTTGTTCTTTACAAGTGGCTAGTGCCCAAGAAAAAAAGGGGGTTGTGGGGTGCAACGAAAATAAGGACAAAAAGCAAGAACCTTTCCAGCCTTCAGACCTTGGAGTTTGGACAATTTATGGATGTCTAATTAGCTCAAATCTATTCATGCTATAAATAATGTTTGCTTCTGACTTGGTTTGGTACTGAAGACATTCGAGAGAAAAAAAAACAATAAACTTGTTATGTGATGTATTATCAGAAGTAAATCTTAACCTAATGATAGGATTCTTTGTTTAATGTTGCATGATCTGTAATGGTAGTCTTTTCTTTTTAAATGAACAAGAGTTCTTATCAGCCAAATCCTGAGCAACGTATTTTATAGCAAGCTGTTTAACCTTTTCATTTGCTTTCAATTCCAAATTTACTAACAATGTTTATAGTACAGGGTGTTTACTACTACTTCTATCAAGTATTCAGGAGCAAGGCTGAAGCAGCTGCTCTAGAACAGAAAAAGATTGGCATTGGTGATGGATCAGTTGGGATGTTACCCTCACTACTTGTCGCTGCTTTATCAGGGTAATATACCCTGTCTGTACAGAGCCTATGGTTGCGGCAGTTTCTTGTGCTGCAAATTTTAAAGCTTGATTAAAGTAGTGGCCTTCACTGGTTACAACAATTTTGTTGTTTATAGCTGTAGAGTTTCAAGTCCTCTCACATTTGGCCTTGTAAATATGCGACTGGTCTTCCTATAATAATTGGCTACAAATGAAGTTGTTAAAACTGTTGATTATGCAAGTGTGGCGTGACTCAATCTGCTTGATAAACCCTGTTTGCAGGTGTGTTAATGTGCTGTTGACAAATCCCATATGGGTGGTTGTTACACGGATGCAGGTAAATGGCTTGTTTATGTTTCTTACCCGCTCCAAAAAGTCACCCACGCCCCTTTATCATGTTTCTGACTAATTCTGTGATTTAGACAAGCTGATATCGATTCAATTTGTGGGAAAGACTATGCTTCTTCTCATTTGGTTTCAGATTTTATCTATTTAAAAAATATTACAAAGTTTAAAACCTTCTTTCACAAATACTGTTTTTTCAAAGAATTTCGTGAATCATCTGCTAAATGATCTCTTAAATAACAAATATAAAGTTCGAAGGGAGAGGTTTATGGATTTGGCAGCTAGTTTGGGGCTTCCTTTTGGAGAATATTTTTTCACAGTTATAATCTACTGTTTCAGTTTTCCAAGGAATTTGAGAAAAGCTGTGGAATATAAACATAATTTCTCTCTGCTTTTCGCTGGCCTGGTTTACCAGGCATGTCTTATAGTCTGTTCTCTACTATTTCTAATGTTCAAAATTGTTTTCACTGTGCAGACTCATAGAAAAGAGTTGGAGAGAACCATGCCTGGTCATGACTCGTCTGTAGCCACAGAACAAGCAATTATTTCTGCAGCTGAACCTCCTCCTTATGGAACTAGTCATGTGGTAGGTAAAATCTATTTTTAACAGTAGCTCCCTACGGTTTTGGACTTCTAAATCTGTGCTTGCTTGGTCGCCCTTCTTGCAATTTAGACGGCACATGGTAATTATGCTTCTTAGGCTATCATTCACCTGTGAGAAAATGTTTTGTAAACTAAGTATAGTGTTTCGATTAATATGCTGAGCATCTTGACCATCTGGTCCATCCTATTTGGAAGAGATAATATGTAAATACTCCAATAAATTACTGGTAATTTTGATGAGTCATGTTCCTTTTTTTGTCAATTATACGGAATTTTATTAGGTCCGCTCTCCTTGTTCCTGAGTGACTCTTACTTCATGCATTTGGGACTGATCACTGATTAACATTGCGAGCTTAAAACCTGAACAGATATTTTTACTTGTTAAGTAATACAAATAAAAATATATAATTACAGATTCAAGAAGTGTATGGTGAAGCTGGAGTCTGGGGTTTCTGGAAAGGTGTATTACCAACATTGATCATGGTACGTTTCAAGTGAATCCTTCTCGTGCTAATGGAGTAATACTGATTGGATGTCACTGATCTCAGGTTAGCAATCCTTCTATACAGTTCATGCTGTATGAAGCCATGTTGTCACGGTTAAAAAGAAGACGTGCTTTGAGTAAGAAGAGTAGTGATGGGGTTACTGCTTTAGAGGTATAGTCTTATATCACTTCCCTGCGTAGCTACACCTTTTTTTCTGGTTTATTATTCACACTTATATTCTTCAACATGTTGAATTGTTGATTTAATTGTTACTGCGGATGAACTAAATTCTCACTAGATATTCCTTCTTGGGGCTTTGGCTAAGCTTGGAGCTACTGTTGTAACCTATCCTCTTCTAGTTGTGAAGGTATATCATACTAACTTATTCAAGATGTTTTCAGTTGGCCAAGTGAGAATCTTCTGTTTAGCAGGATAAAAAAGAATGAGCAACTTGAAATTGTATTTGTTAAATTTCAGATATGGAGGATTATGGTATTATAGAATATAAATCACCACAAACCATGTAAATTTTCCATGGCAGGTGATTCTTGTCAAACAGTGACATCTCATGTAAATTAAACAACAGAAACCTTTTCTTATGCCATTGTGCTCCAACAATTTCCCATTTTTTAGATGACTTCCTTGAATGTCCTTCTTCACCTTCCTTCATCTTTGATCCTAAGGCTAAAGACCATCTGCGCAACTCTCTTCCTGGTGCCTTTGTCAGGGTTCTTTGCGCATTTTTGAACCATATAAACTGATTTTATTTTATATCATTTTCCTTTTGTTGGGAGTCATGCCAACTTTTCCTCGTATGTAGTTATTACAGATCTTATCTTCTTTTTGTATTACTACACTTCTATCTCAACATTCTCATTTTTGCTGCCCTAATTTTTTTGGTTTTCTTGCCCCCTTAATGTCCAATGTTCATTATTATATGTTAAGGAGCATTGATCAATTTGTAAATTCAAATGACCCGTACTCTATCTGCAAAACATATGGACCACAAAATGCTAGCAAATGCCATATTGTTGGCTTTCAGTAATTTCTTGGACATACGTGTCATTTTACACAGTTCATAACTCACTTCTTATCTTTTACACAATGTTACTGCGGTTGATGTTGCACTATCATTTATCAAATATGTCCCGTCTGAAAAAATTCTACTGTCATATTCTTATGTATCATCTTCATGTCAATTCTTTGCAAGAAGAATGGAATGGGAAAATGGGAAAATGGGAAAATGGGAAAATGATTTGTGCTCCAAATGCTGTTCTGGTCTTCTTACTTGTTATGTTTGCTATTGTAGGCTAGGCTTCAAGCAAGGCAGGTCAAGACTGATGACAAGAGGCACCATTATAAAGGTTTAAGTTACAGTGATAATCATATCTTACCTGTGAATGATGGTCATAATACAATTGCTGTAGGCTCAGTCTACCCCTCCGCCTTAATCATCAAAGGGGTTATTGAGTTTGCTTTGCTGAAGCGAACATGTGGCACGTTGGTTTTGTTCAATTTGATGATTAATGCAATCTCCCCAACTCACGTGCGCGCACACACAACCACTTAAAAACTATTTCATGAAAATTTAGCCTCAAATCCTAATGTTTTGTTTGCATTTACTCTTTGGTTGAATTCCTTTCTGAAGTTGCATTCTTGAAATCCAGGAACATGGGATGCCATTATAAAGATGATCCGCTATGAAGGGTTTTATGGATTTTACAACGGTATGAGTACTAAAATTGTACAGAGTGTGCTGGCTGCCGCTGTTTTGTTCATGGTGAAGGAAGAGCTTGTGAGGGGGGCTCGTTTCTTGCTTGCTAAGGATGCTGTTAACACTGCGAAGGCAAAGCTCTATGAAAGGAGATTACTAACAAATGATTCTTTTTCCAGATTGAGATTCCACGAACCATCTTCAACTGGAAGATTCATTCGCATAGTAGGAAATAGATCATATGGCCATAGAAAATTTGTACCTTCAAAAAAACGATATTTTAGAAAGAATATCGCCACGGATCCATATTCCTTGCTATTTTCGTCAGATTCATATTTTGAGTTGCTGGAATCATTGAGCTGTTGAGTCCTTCTGCAGATTTCTGAGTTCAGACTCTACCCCTGGAAACACTGTATGGCCACCTGCTATGTAGATCTGATTCTCAGTCCATTTGATATGCCGGACAGAAAACCTACAAATTGAACTCATGCCGGACATAGTATCTATAAACTGAACTCATCCATTAACAAGCCACTGCAAATGAGGAAATCGGAGACATGCAGTGCTAGAATGCCAACTCGATAAATGGAGTCCTGCAGGGGCAAAATGTCTCCCATTGCTTGCATATTCGACTCAAACATAGCTATCGCATAAAATGAACATGTAGTTTAAACTAAAGTATGAGAATTTTGTTTTCATCAAAATCATGGTTTTAGTTATTTCTCATGGTAAAGCAAACATGTTCGCTGTGTGGTTCATAACAATGAGTTTGGATTATTTGGAGAGGAAAAAAGAGTGTTATTGAAAATGTAGAAAATATTCTCTCCCTGTTCCCCCGTGATAATATTTCTTCAAGGCATATTATCATTCAAGTTCTTTCGAAATGTTCATCAAAATTTCACCTATTTTTTATGTTGTTATTTTTGAACGACGGGGTGTAAGTATATGATGTTCTTGATCTGAACCTAGGATTTCATATAACAAGCAGCCGATCTCCATAATATTTTTTTTCCCCAAGTCTCGGTCAAAACTTTGAAAAGCTAGGAAAAATCCATTCATTATCCGGGTTTAAGTTGTACGTTGATGGCTTGATCTTTTGGCTTTTCGGGCAATCTCTACATTTTTGTGGTTTTATCGTCTTTACTCTCTATATTCATTTATTTTGTGTGTATGAAGATGAAAGCTAAGAGGTAGGAGTGTTCAATTTGTCTCGTTCCGGTCGTTAGTCGTGGTCCTTGTAAGTTCAGGACGGCACGGGACAGGACAAAAAAAATTTTGGGACAGGATACTAACCGAGACGAGACGAGACGAGACGCGGGACGAGGTCGTCCCGTCCTGGTTTTTTTTTCTTTTAAAAATTATTTGTTAATAATTATTATTATATTATTTAATTTACTTATTAATAATAATTCTTTTTTTATAGTGATTTTTAGCTTTTAAATTGTAGTATTATCTCAATAAAATCTCTTTCCTCAATAAAATAATTCATAAAGTTATTATATAGTGTTTCTTTTATGGTATTTTTTTTATAGTATCGTTTTTACACCTTTTTTATACTATATAATTGAGTTTTTTACATAATATTTTTTTAATAATATTTTTATCTTTAAAAGCCCAATAAAAAATGACTATTATAACATAAAAAGTTCATATAAAAAATTATAATATTTTTTTAATATAAAATGGAGACTGGACACGAGAAAAAACCAGGACAGGATGTCCCGTCCCGTGAACACTCCCATTGAGAGGAGAAAAACCTCACTCTTGCCACTCGTAGTTTGCAAGAATAAATTTATTATATTTGAGTTTGTGTTTTGAGAACGTGCTTTTGTAACTTGAGTCAAAATTATTCTCATATTGTAATGATTGATGGTCTTCAAATAAATATTGTATATTGCATATAAGTCTGAAAAATAAATTACATTAGTTACTATATGTATGATGAGGAGGTGGTTGGTTTAGTTTTTGAAAAATAATTACGAGATAAGTGGTGAGAAATTTTGTCGAAAGCTCAAAAGCTAAAAAGCTCAAAACCAATTTGTACTGCTAGACTCCCCCCGGGAGAACTGGCGTTTGCGCGTTACACACCAAGCACAGATTGAGGCCGTCTTCAGTAGCAGGGCATCAGGCCCGACTCCGAGCCTGCGATCCCAAGCTAACCCAAGTTCGCTGAGCCTCTTCGTTCAGACCAGCTTTCCGAAAATGGCGTCCAAAGCTCCGAAGAAAGCTAATCTCTTGGATCATCACTCCATCAAACACATCCTCGACGAATCTGTCTGAGAGGTCCGTTCAACCCTAACCCTGCCTCGTTACCCATCTTTTCCGTACCAGATCTTATCGTTCTGAAAAGTCGTTTTTTTTAATGTTTAATTTAATTGTATGGTTAGTGGATTAATTGACCTTTATGTGTTTTTTTTTTCTTGTATAGGTAGTGACTAGTCGCGGATTTGTGGAAGATGTGAGATTGAGCAACGTTAGGCTGTTTATTGGGACGATCATTATTGTCATTGCTCTGTTTGCCCAGTTTTACAAGAAGAAGTTTCCTGAGAACCGGGATCTCCTCATCGCCTGCATTGTGTTATATCCTTTTCCAGGCTTCGTTTTACTCTCTCTCTCTCTCTCTCTCTCTCTCTGACGTGATTGAAGAAGCTGTAGTAAACTGAAAATGCGCCCTTTGGTTTATTCATGTCTAAGAAATGACATTTGAAAAGGGGAACACTTTGGGCAATAGCATTTAAACAATCTGAAATTAACACTAGAGCTAAGCAAATTTAAAGTTACCGAGACTCTGTCATGTTGGCTATTGGTTATGCAGCGTGATAAAAAATTAAAATGAGATCTTAGCTTTTCGTTTTCTCATTTCTGGTTAAACCCAACGATGAGGTCGAAGGTATGTAATCTTAGAATTTTGAGGCCTCGAAATACGCCATTATGCATATGTTAACGTGGCATCATCTCATGGCTAGACAACCTTATGCATGAGTTCCTGCTCATAATTTTTGTTCTTTCTCATCTTTTTTAATTCCGTAAATTACTCTCAATCATCTGATTTTTATGTTTTACTGACATTGCTTCAATTGGGTTTTCATCCTTAACTCTGGCAAGTATATAGCCTTCAACGGGTTGTTGCAGTTGGTTACATACACAAAGGAGAGGAATGCTGTTCTGTTTACATATCCTCCTGTTGTGAGTTTCTTTTAACTTGAAAATCCCGTGTACTCTAGAATCCCATAGTCCCATTTATGCATGAGGAGTAGCTGCTTTTTTTTTCGTCTTGCATGATTCCGATGTATTATTTTCCATTAAATGGTTCAACTTGAAACTTCTTTTGCCTCCCTTCAGCCATGTACGTATAATATCTAGTAGTGTTAGAACTTAAACACCTGTGCTCGCTCTTCTGCGTAAGGTTCACATGGCACTGTTAGAATATGTGGTATTTTTTTTTTTTAATTCTTCATTGAATGAAGGTTAGAATCTTTTCTCTTCATCTTTTATGTAATACAAATTAAACGGAAAAACAAATTTCTTGAAGTTCTATAGCTCTTCATTCTGTATTATCAACTAGGTGTGTGGTCCATCGATTTTGAATTTATTTTCAATTTATAGAAAGAAGAGAATGGGAATCATACTTTTGAGTATCTGACAGAGACATTGGCCATCATTTTTTTCATGAAAGTAGCGAGGCTGATGCTTCTTGTGGGTTGTTCGTGGCAGGATGTGCATTTGTATGGCCTTGAGATGTTTCAAGTTGCTTTGCTTCTTTAGAACGTGCCTGCATAATTGGGTGATTTCATCATCTCGCAATTTGATTTTTTCTAGCTGTAATTCTTTGTCCAGGCATCCTTCACCAGTACTGGATTGGTAGTCTCTTCAAAACTGCCTAGATTTTCTGACGCATACACACTTACCATAGCAAGTGCAGATCCAAAATCAATTTCTGCGAATGAACCAGTAAATTTTACCAAAAGTGTCGCCCGATGGTATTCCACCACCCCCCCCCCCCAAAAAAAAATTTGCTTTTGAAGCACACATTCCCTTTTTAAATCAGAGAATAATCGGTATGACTCTGTTTGGATCGCAGGTTCACCAAGGATGGAGTTTTGGTGGAGGGCCTCTTCTGGAAAGATGTCGAGGCGTTGATAGATCAGTATATGAAAGAGCCTAAGAAGGGCAAGTGATCTATGTGGTGGCCCAGAATTGGGCTTGGCTCTTTGCTGGAGGCAGTGTATGGATGGACATGGTTATAAATATTGTTCATTGGAGTTTATAGTTTTATTCATTTCTAATACTCAGAATGCAGGGGAATTAAGCTTTTCACCAGCAGTAGAACGCAGTTACCTTCACAGGTCGTACAGAGGAAAGATGAAACCTGTAGTCTTCTCTGGGTTTTCTTGAAAAGACTATTATATCTATCTGCCTCTTCGCATATTCGAATATGTGAGAACAAAGTGGGGTGAGGTGCTCATATCGCCTGCTAAGCGGCGTCGTTTTGCAGAATTTGTAATCCCAGCCGTCAAAGTGAAACAAACGATCGCTTCAGTGGACTTAAAGTCGCATTTGACTCCAGCGCCTCTGAATCTATCGTTATCCCGGTACCGTTTGGCTCAAGGAGGATTTCTTTCTTGATGGAATGAAAATGATAATTATTTAGATTCAATTCAGTGAGAGGAGCCAAATCTTCACAATCAGAGCGTGTAGTTCTGAGAGCGTTGGTGGCAGCTTTTGTAATCCGGGACGTCCACATATGAATCTCCGCTATCTCTACCTCCACAATTTTTGGTCTTCCTTGCTGATGCTTCTCACCAGAATCTTTGGTCTGCATCCGAAATATTTCCAGTTCCAATAGATAGCGGGGCCCCAATTTCAGGATGTAAGTGGTCTCAGAGTAGAAGATTCTGGCCTGGTGCAAAGCTTTGGTATTTCTGAGCCCACAACCTTACTAGCGTTCTGTGGACGCAAGAACTCCAGAATAACAGAGCGATCTAAAGAATAAGAGATGAAGAACACCACAGAGGAGTCTCCCCCTTCCATGAGAGAAATAAGAAGCTGAGCAAACTGTTAATTGTCATTTGAGCTTTCCTATTATCATCTCTCTTGAAAATTTTCAATGGAACGTATATTGGGTGATCGTGGTGGGTCTGCTTAGCAAGAGAATCTTTCTAATGCGATATAATTTACATTCCGAAATAGGAACTACGCTGTGTAGCCATGGAGGTCAAAACTTATCCGGGGGTCAGGCAATGAAGGAAGAGACGCTTTACCAGCATAGTCTTAGCCCCGTTTATTTAGTTTAACAACATCTTATCCCCATTGGCCATTTAAACGACTTTGGTTTTATAAAGTACTTTATTGTTTTAGATAAATGCGTAAATGCTTATTACTAAATTATTCATAAATTTTAATACTCGTGATTACAAAAGTATAATACGATAAATATGTAACTTGGAAGGTAACTTATTATCCGTATAGTTGCTGAAAAATATTATTGGTGTTTTGTTGTAATTAGATAATTTGTGCTTTGCCATTGTGTTATGTTGCAACCGTTGTTAGGAGGGGAGGGGGGGTGTTAAGTAAAGGCAGCCCGCGCTATGACAACTGGGTTTGCAATCGATTCAACTTTTTGAGTGACATCGACAAGAACTTTGTGTTATAAATTAAGGATGGGAGGAACAATGAAAATGAAAGCGAATGATTCGTCGACACGAAAGTAGTGAGATCGACAAAAGTGGAAGATTTTTATATTTATAGATGCTATCGTCCTCCTTTTATATTAATTTTTGGAGGAGATGATGAGATGCCTTCAAGAATGGACCCCGCGCGCATAAACTAGGAATTATTTTATTGTATTATTATATGCTTTGATGTGTGGAGGTATCACTGTAGATTTTTATTTTTCATAAATTTGGAACTAATTCGCGAAGGGGGTCAGGAAGAAGACAAAATTAAATGGAATCCAGCGAGTGATTGCAACAGAAAGCTACCGGATGGCTTCAACAGTTGATATTGTGGAGGGTCAGATTTCAAAGTGGCTTCGCATGATATTCTGCGGCAAGCATGTGCCACTGGTAATAGAAAGCCCTATCCACTCAGATAATAAGGACACTATTAGATACTCTTCCGGTTATAAATATAAAACCCATTTTATAGTATAATTTACACTATAAAATATGTCTTATGTCTAGGATCAGAACGAGAATTAATCAAGCAGTACCGAAACCGGATCCCTTTTTACATATTTCGGTGCAAATCCGGTTGTTTGCATTTGTATTAGGCGTCTGAAGTTAGAGCCCAGGGATGTTGCAAATTAAACTGGCTAGTAGCTGATTGGGTGATGACGGAGGGGGAGAGAGTTCTTGAAATGGATATTTTGAACATGTGGCGCGGACCAACTTTTGGAGTCAAGTTGGAAGCTGAGGGGTAAAGAGACGCATGTCGTGTCTCTCTCGCGGGTCTCCACTCCACATTGAACACCAGCCTTCTCATGAGTCATACTGACATTCACTCTCAACCATCAAGGTTTTGTTGCCAATTAAACGCTGCTCACTAAATAATACTTCTTTCTAGATATGAGACTTATTAAGAATATTAACCAACTTAGTTATTTATAAAAAGGTATATTGATTTCCCTTATAAAATATCGTTATTTGCAATCAATTGGGAGAGTTTTTATCGGATCATTTGTATATAGTGGCAGGGGATTGGTGGGAAAGGGGTTTCTCCCATTTCCTTGCCGTCCGCTTTTCATTTCCACCATCAATTTAATAACATGTATAGATACTTGGTCTTCAGAACGGAGAAATAACGGTGACACACCCCGCCACCGATCTTTTACTAGCGATGAGGAACTGCCCTCCCTATGCTCTTTTACATTCTTTTGTTTGGCTTAAAATAGTAGCTCAACGGTACGTAATAAATAAATGAGACTATGTAATGATGAAGTGAGTGGAGTGTGGTTATGGCAAGAATTTCTAAGGGGACAAACCGCAACTACTCCTCGCTGCTCTCCAAAAACTAGCTATCTTCATAGTTCAACGTCATGTCCAAGACGCGTGATTTATGATTTTTTTTTTTTGGATACAAACACTTGGCACTCGGGTTATTGAGATAATATTGAGCTAATCATGAAAGTTTGGCTGAGAAAGAATTGCTTTGTCTAAACTATGAACCCCATTTGTCCTGATTTTCTAAAACTGAACTTATTTAAATTTTTCCTCTCTGCCCTCTTTGTTCCTGATCTAATCTAATAAGGGATCAGTGCGCGGACATAAAAAGTAGCTGTGAATAATATCTTGTTGTGCTGTTCGACAGATCTCGCGGCATCCAACAGGCTTAATTTGCAACAAACAAGCACTACTCAAGTGTAAACCGTGAGGAGGGAGGAACACGAAAGGAAAAAGGTGTGGTTAGGGCGAAAACGAAGTGGGGAAACATGGTACTCAAATCATGAAAATTCATAATGAGGGTGACTAGCAAGTAAGTCGGCCTAATCATTACATGGTTTATTCTTTGCTTCAATTGAAAGACAGGGAGAGGGAGAGAGTAAAACAATTTGGATACTTTTGACAAATGTGGCATCACACATAAACTTGATGGCTTTATGCTCTGCAAGTCAAATAAAGTAAACCTGCAGCTGCATGGCATTTCTTTTCCTGCAAAAGCAACCCCCATCATTACTCCTCTCTTCTCACCTGACGTTCCTCACCCTCCTCTCGTCCCTTCTTCATCTAACTCACTGGTTTCAGCTGGTACGAAGTCAATCCAATAATACTTAAGGTACTGCTAATCACACTATTGTCCAATCGGTCGAGACGTCGTTTCCATGTCAGTGGTTCAAACTGATTGAAATAACATAGTGTAATTAAAATATATAGAAAATTCATATATATAATATTTTATAAAAGATGCTCTGATTCATCAGTATATAAAACATTTGTTCCTTGAACTACACATAATCCAGCATAATGTACTTGCTAAATTACAAATTTATGGGCTGTTCCTTTTTCAAAAAAAGAAAAGAAAAGAAAAAGAAAAATCAAATGGAGCTTAATAATGGGAGGGTTTAGAGTATAAAATTCAACCCGATGAACTCATTCAGAGCTTTTGACTGAACTGATTAAAAAATCATTAGTTCATTGATCAAATTGGAGGATGCGAGTTGGGTTTTCATGCCACGATATTTGAAAAAAGAGATGGTAACACGATGATACGAGAGAGAACAATAGCAATATGGATACAACTTCATGGTGTTATTCGCACTTCTAGATGACTGGCAACATCAATCTCGGCATAGGAGTCAACACATTATCTATAAGAAACTCTGAAATTTATTCCACCACAGAAAATGGTGGACAGACAGAGACTTTGAAAGTTGAAACTTATGCCTTGCTTCATAACGAAGGCCAAGTGAATAAGCACGCGTACGCACTGATATATAATAATACTACCTCCATTTTAAATATAACATCCACTTTTAGTATAATTTGCACCACAAAATATATCTCATACATAGGATGTAAGGTAGCATAAAGGTTTTCAGTTGCGTTAGATGATTAATATGTTTGCAGACATACGAGGAAAAAAAGGAAATTTTTTTAAAAAAATAATTACTATAAAAATATGTTGTCTTCTGTTTTTTTGTAAGTATAGTAAATCGTTATTAAAATATAAACAAGACTATTTTTAAATTTTAAAATTTTTTAAAAAAATTTCAAAAAAACCGCAGGCGGAAGTATTTCGATAAACCTGCATGATGTGATAAAAAAGTCAAAACAGCAGTCATTTCTATTACCAAGAAATTCATGCGTCAGATTAATTTGAAGTCCGGTGAACGTGTCGAGAATTTGATTTTTTTCCCCCCCAAAATTGTCTGAATTTTAAGGCATTAGATTATTTATTCAAAAGAAAAGGAAAATTGATCACCGCATAAATAAATAATTAATAAATAAGCGGTACTCACTCATCTTACGTGCTGATAATATATTGGCAGGCTGACACGGCATAAATTAGCTCAAACAATATATTATCATAAAAATATGTTGGGGGGTTTTATTTGGTGACCAGAGAAAATATGTTGATAGGATGACTTCCCCACTTTGACCAACGAAACGATATTGGTAGATTGGTTGTCAAAGCACAGGGCAAGTTTTGTGCCTTTGTCCTGAGCTCGACTCACCATCGGCGTCTTGTCATCCCAAGCTCATTAATCTTTGGCCTTCGCATCCTTTGCTACTCAACGAAACAGTCAAAACCCTGCCCCTTTCTCTTTTGTGATTCATATACCCCCCCACTTCGGGTCCAATCCAATCATTTCTCTCAAACTGTTCTCGTTCTCGCCGTCCGATTGTCCCGATTCCTTCAATCTTAACCGTCAATTAGCCCCCTCCCCCGATGTGCTCGGCTTCACCTTTTGCATCAGTAACTCGCTGCTCCCTTCCCCTGCTATTGGTCGGGACTGCGATTCATCCCCGATCCGATTGGCTCGTCTTCGGTGCAAAACTCGCTGCTTGATATTCCTCGACTTCATTGTTCATTGAGCAGTGAGCACCTCTCTTCTCTGTCCTGTTTCCTGCCAGAACCCTTATGCGCCTTCCACGTATATCGAATTTGCGGCGCTGTGGTTGGTGTGCTGGCCCTAGTTGAAAGTGCGATGGTCCGGCTTTGTTGCTTTTCGATGTAGTGAACTATCTGCGTCTTTTCTGATTTCTACGTGATCTTTCGTTTTAGTTGTTTCCTAGAGCTACTTTTCGCAGTGGGATTTTGAAGCTTCAGAACCGATCTTCATCGTCAGGTTTAGATCTTTGAATAGTTTCTTTAAGTTCAATCGTGAAATCCACTTTCTTCTTCTGTGGGGGTGAAATTTTTGGCCTTTCGAGGCATTTTCTTCATTCTTTTGTACAATTACAATTCTTTCTATGGATAAGGAGGATCGAAACGGGAGCAGAATGTGTGCTCGGTTGTCCGATGTAGTTCTCGACTGTGTTATGCCTTATATTCACGACCCCAAAGACCGGGATGCGGTTTCTCAAGTTTGCCGGCGATGGTACGAGCTTGATTCGTTGACGCGGAAGCACGTCACAATTGCTCTGTGCTACACGACAACCCCGGACCGGCTCCGGCGAAGATTTCCGCACCTGGAGTCTCTGAAGCTGAAAGGGAAGCCGAGAGCGGCGATGTTCAATTTGATACCGGAGGACTGGGGAGGCTACGTGACGCCTTGGGTGAGGGAGATTGCTGAATATTTCGATTGCTTGAAGTCGCTCCACTTTCGGCGCATGATTGTGAAGGACTCGGATCTTGAGCTTCTCGCTCGATCTCGGGGACACGTCCTGCAAGCTCTCAAACTCGACAAATGCTCTGGGTTTTCCACGGATGGCCTTTACCATATTGGCCGGTCTTGCAGGTAATCTTGGCCAGTCGTTTTCATATAGCTCGGATTTTGGAGGCTTCTAATTGAAATTTATATGATTTTCTTTCTCATTTGCTTAAATTTAGTGAGTTAATTTAAGTTGATCAATTCTACCTTTCAAGTTCAACTATAAAATCATGATCGGTTGTCTCGACGAGTTTGTGACTTTTGCGCTTAATATAAATTAACCTATAAGCTAGGTAACGTGCCTGGTTCTCCAGTTAGAGGGAAGAAGGGGATGGGGCATATCCGGTTGAAAATGTATCAAAATCTCGCCCGTGATGGGGCGTAAACTTAGGTTGTATTTGTGGAGTAAGAACCCCAGTTAAAGTCTAGGGAAGAGACGTAGGAGATCATTTGGCTATGTTTTTATTTGTACTTTTGGATCTTGAACTATGTGTTGCGTGAAAGATTCAAGCTCATCTCATTTCTTTTTCTCCGGAATTTTAAGTATCTTATAACTATACTTCATAGAAACTTGCTGTGGTCTAAATTCTAATTGACCTGCAGACTATATGACGTGAATTGGTAACGCCTGTTTATTTCTTAAAATTTAAAATGTAGGATTTGATGTCATATCTGTGGCGTGGATCACCTCTATTTATTGCTTAAAACTGGTTTAGTTAATGCACTCAACTTATAACGCCTGCAGATTTTCTCATCTTGTTTGTAAATTCATCTTGATTTTTTTGTACCAAGTCTCTCAGATAGCAGCTGCATTTTTTAGTGTTTCTAGCAGTGAGCGATCAAAATAAAGTTTATATTCTTTAAGAAAATTACTGCTTACTAAGTTTCACCTATGTGCTGTTTCTTTTTTTATGAAAATCATTCATTTTCATTTTGTATATCTTGTATGAGAAATGGTAAAGTTCTACAGCTTAGAGGCAATGTGTTACTGTTATTGTTCACTGAATTCATATGCCATCATTTATAGCCTCATTTAGTTTCCTTTGCTCTTTCCCTGATCACGTACATAACTAAGATGACATCGTACTGCATTTGGACATAAGCTTCTGACCTGTTAGTTGTGTGTAAGAATGTTTTCAGTACGTAAACTCGACCCGTTTCTTATCTGAATTTGTGCCTGCAGATATGGATGAGCATGACTCTAATTGAAACTTGTTTTCCCCACTGTGTAGGGCTTTAAAAATTTTGTTTTTGGAGGAGAGCACAATTGTTGAGAAAGATGGCGAATGGCTGCATCAGCTTGCCACGAATAATACAGTTCTCGAGGCTCTAAATTTTTACTTGACAGATATTGCCAATGTCAAGATTCAAGACCTTGAACTTATAGCTAAAAATTGCCCGAATTTAGTCTCTGTGAAAATTACTGACTGTGAGATCTTGGATCTCATAAACTTCTTTCGACACGCAACTGCTCTAGAGGAATTTTGCGGAGGTTCTTACAATGAACAACCGCACAAGTACTCCATTGTATCATTACCTGCGAATTTAAATCGACTGGGGTTAACCTATATTGGAAAGAATGAAATGCCGATTGTTTTCCCTTTTGCATCTCTGCTCAAAAAGTTGGATCTCCTCTATGCGATGCTGGATACCGAAGACCATTGTATGCTAATCCGAAGGTGCCCAAACTTGGAAATCCTTGAGGTTAGTTCCTAGAGATGATTCTCGATTCAAGTTGCTTATTTCAAAAATGAATGTTGTAGTCTTCGTTTTGTTGTCTTCTAATCTCTCTTGCCTACACCGGTCCATTGATTTTGTGTGTGTGTGTGTGTGTGTTATGCATATGCATGCATCCGTATAATGAGCATCCACAAGAACAATCATGGTTGTATGTATTGATACAAAACTCCTTAATCGGACCGAAGGAAACCTGGAAAGTTTTACGATTTTAAAATCGATTGAATTGGATGAAAATATTCTGAGAAGTACCTTTTTCCCCCCTGATGGACAGTCAAGGAATGTAATCGGAGATAGAGGGTTAGAAGTTCTTGCTCAATATTGCAAGAAGTTAAAAAGGCTGAGAATTGAACGAGGCGATGATGATCAAGGAATGGAGGATGAAGAAGGGGTTGTTTCGCAGAGAGGATTAATTGCTCTGTCGCAGGGCTGTCCAGAACTAGAATATTTGGCTGTTTATGTATCAGATATCACAAATGCAGCTCTGGAGCAAATTGGGACTCACTTGAAAAACCTGTGCGATTTCCGGCTTGTGCTGTTGGACCGGGAAGAGAGAATAACGGACTTGCCACTGGACAACGGAGTGAGGGCGTTGCTGATGGGATGTGACAAGCTGAGGAGATTTGCGCTGTATTTGAGACCTGGGGGTTTGACGGATGCGGGGCTGGGTTACATCGGGCAATACAGCCAAAATGTGAGATGGATGCTGCTGGGATATGTGGGCGAGTCGGATGCGGGGCTGCTGCAGTTCTCGAGGGGGTGCCCCAGCCTTCAGAAACTGGAAATGAGGGGCTGCGCCTTCTTCAGTGAGTACGCTCTGGCCGTTGCTGCCACGCGACTGACTTCCCTCAGGTATCTATGGGTGCAAGGCTATGGAGGATCTGCGTCGGGGCGAGATCTTTTAGCCATGGCTCGCCCATTTTGGAATATTGAGTTGATTCCTTCCAGGCGAGTTGGTGTTCACAATCATGCTGGAGAGCTTGTGTCGGTGGAGCATCCTGCTCATATTCTTGCCTATTACTCTCTTGCCGGACAGAGATCTGATTTTCCAGATACTGTTATACCTTTGGATCCTGCCGCATTCGTTGACGCCTAGAGTTAGTTGTATATATACCACATTTGTCTGTAACTCGCTTCCGTTTCTCTTCTTTTTAACTTCTTTCTGAAGGGAGATAGGGTCCTGCTTTCCCTTTTTTCCTCTGCAATTCCTAGACATTGTTATTAGTAGTGTCTTGTAATAAGCTTGTTTTGTAGTCCAGAAACGCTTCTCCGGACCCCTGCACTTGGTTCCCTTTTCCGGCGAGATCCTCAATTTTGTGAATAAAAAAAAAATGTAAGGAGTGTTTTCTCTATTCCTCCCTTGATTTTTCTCTCTGTCCGCCATTTTTAAACTCCTCCAGCTTGGGGAAAGAAAGGATGAGCCCGAACCATCCGAAACAAATCTGCTTACCCAGTTCATTTTCAAGACTTTGAATTACCAAACGATGCGTTCTGCTGCGGGTCTGTATTGTGATTCTTCTTACCTTTTGGGTTCAAATTTATGGGGCTGGATCTCGACTCCTGTACAAGAATTAGGCATTTCTAATCGTCATAATCAGTTCGAAACTCTGAAGACTTCGGTGGATTCTGAATCCAGATGCAACAATATTATTACCAGCTAGTTTTGATTTTGGGCTTTAGCCCTCCTTTGTGCAAAAAAATTTCAATATTCGGGTCAATTTCAAATTCATTCATATACCAATGAATAAGACGCCAAAACTTCAAATTCTGGTTGGCCAATTTACTTTTATATTCAACATTTTTAATGAATTTGAACATCGTTCACAGTCATCCAAAATTAATCAAGTCGTTCAACCGAACTCTTGTTTGAAAAATTACTTAAAAAAATATGTTGAGCGGACCATCTCCTTTAATTCATTTAGATTTTGTTTGTATTGACGGAATGTGACTGGCCGACTTTTATTATGTATTCATTTCATTTATATTGAATAAAATTGTCTTTTTATATTAAAAATTAATATCCGTAAAATTATTTTATTCATAATTATTCAGTGAGAATCACAAAACGAGTTGACGAATGGCCTAGAATCATCCGAAATAAATCAGATTATTTCATAAAAATAATTGCTTCATCACAATGCTTGCGCGCATTAACTCCCTATGCTATGTAAACTACAAACTGTTTCCTAGGCCAAGTTCATTTATGAAATGTTTAAAGTGCTTGAACTCACTCTACTAGATCAATAAATAACACCGTACCAAATCCAAACCTGCGCTTGTAGCTCAGTGGATAGAGCGTCTGTTTCCTAAGCAGAAGGTCGAAGGTTCGACCCCTTCCTGGCGCGAATTTAGTTTTTGGCGTTACCTTAACTTCATATACGGTGGTTTTACTGTTGGATGTTATGTGTTTTACTTCCAAACTAAAATGACGTTGATTTGTGTTGTCTTTTTAAATAACACTGGATTAAATTTGTGTTTTTGGTAATTCTTTCAGTTATGTATTAATTTTTTTTCATTTTTGAGTTTGAAATTATATATTATCTTGAATTCAAAACAAATATTTTTATGTATTTGCATTTCATCATACCCTTTGAATTTGAATTTGATCAGGTTAATTTTGGTTCAAATACAATTTTTGTTTGTTAATGATTGGACCACAATTTAATAAATAACTTTTAAATTACTGTCTCCGTTACTATAATAATTGATCATACATAAATATTTTGAATTTACAATTACACATGGCACCGTGATAAAATAATTTGAAATTCTGGTTTGCGACTTAAATTATGCACTTCATAATTTCATATGGAATCGTCAATTCATCTCAAATTTATTAATTTCTAGTAAAATTCGATCTCTTTTTAAAAAGAATATATTTGGAGCTTTGTAATCTTTCAAACAAGCTATGTCCAGTGCAGAGTGCAGAATACACTCTTAGTTGTCATTCACGACTTTGAATCAGACGCCCTGCGGCCCTAGCACTTTGGAAGGTGGGAACAAAGACTCACTGGGGCCCTTTCCATCCTCCACCGTGAAAGCCATCTTAAGTCCCCAGCTTGTGTGTACCTCCAAATGGCAATGTATAAACTAGACACCTACCACAACATAAGCCAAAACAAAGTTGATAGAATGAAATTTTTCTGATGCAACTAGTTACTCTATTCTTGATATCAAACTCAAAAATGAAAGATATGCCAGTAGCTACCTGGGTTGTCTGCCCTGAATTTGATAGCAGTCCATCCACCTTTAGGTAGGGGTAAGCAAAACCTAACCGTAACAAAAAACCGAACCGAACCGAATTTAATTTCAGTTTTTTGATTCGGTTATTTCAGTTTTTGGTTACATATTCAGTTTTTATTTTTATAATAATTCGGTTTCAGTGTTCGGTTCGGTTAGTAGAAAAAAAATCGGTTATAACCAAAAAAAACCGAAATAAATATATTTATATATTTATATTTAATAAATATATATGGGATTATGTGAACTCTTTAAATATATTTATATTCAATAAATATGGTTATAATAAATATTATTGTAATAAATCACATTAAATGATGAAATATTTATTAATTAATGGTTGTAATTGTGTTTTATTATTAAATCACTTTCATATTTATATATTTCGGTTAATCAGTTAACCGAACCGAAATAATTCTGTTAATTCGGTTTCGGTTAGTTCGGTTATCGGTTTCGATTCGATGTTTAAAATTTGCTCTATTTGGTTATTCGGTTAATTCGGTTATCACTGAAAACCGAACCGAAAACCGAATACTCACCCCTACCTTTAGGTGCCTCCACAGTGTTTCTCTCCATCGGATCAACAAGATTAAAGCTCTTTGGATCATTCTGTGGATCAAAATTCCCTAACCCACTCCCAACAACAAGAGGATGGCTTTTTGGAGCTACCATTGCAGTGCCCTAGAGAAGGATTTGAACAGTTGAACTGAAATTCAATCTATATATTTTCGTGCCATTGTTGCTCTGGTTGTTATTTGGTTGAGTACCAGTATAATTGAAGACTCCAAGAGGGATTTGCAGGAAAATCATCCGTGTGAACTGCTTTTTGGTTGTAGTAATGTGCTTGAAGAAGAGCTACGGTTAACTGGACAAAGCTGATATCTTGGTCCCGTTGACACGTGTCACATGGGTTTACCTCGACAGGTGTTGTGAAGAAAACTGTGGTCTATGGTCACTGGAACATGTGTAGGGTAGTTGTTTGAATTTAGTGGATATTGGGGTTGCAT
>NW_021634629.1:0-36916 GCF_004799145.2 Neltuma alba
ACTCTAACACAATTTTCTTATCATTTTTGTGTTTAAAATATAGTTTCAACTTTTCTTCCGATAAAATAAAATTTTATCCTTACTAATTATAACATATTGTTTTGGAATATATTTCTAATTACGGTATTTTAATTAAATATTACGATTATTATTTGAGAATAAAAATAAAATGCATTATATTTATTATATATTAATTATTTGATGGTACTATTTTATGTACTAATTACATAGGCTTATATTTAAAAATTAATTTTTGATTAATTAGGTGGGGAGCTGCTGACTGGGATTTTTTTTTAAAATAAGAAGACCTTACAGTGTTTTTATAATTTATAAATAATTTAGTAGCTTTCCTAATTTTTTTAAATTTGAAAATTAAGTTTTATATAAGCACCAGAGATAATACATAAGAATCAGTCATAATCAACAAAGTTATCAACCGTGAACAGGACAATGAGGTAACACATTAGAAAATTAAAAGCAAAAAAGTTGCGATGCATGATTGATAATGAAATAAAGAAAAAAAATAACAAATAAAACCTTAAAAATGAGTAAATCCCAAATCAGAATTCGTTACCATACTTTAATAGATTCTGAAATACTTAATTTGCAAATAAAACACTTTTTTTCAAAAAAAAATTTTGATTTGGAATTTTGTAATTTTCATAGTCTTTTTTTCCGGTCACTTCCCCAATAAAGAACCTGCTTCTTCTTATTTAAAAAAAAACAAAAAAGGAACCTGCTTCTGTCTCTATCAAATAGCAGAAAAGGAGGTCGAATATCTAGTAAACAACAACTATGAACATGAAAACAGATGAAAAAAGCAATCAGAATCCCCTGTCAACAACATAAAATTAAAAGGAAAAATATTTGTATTTAACAAAAAACTTTTAACCCCACTTCTTCAATTTTTGAATTTTTGATCGATCTCATTAAAATTTTTCCTCTTCTCCCCTCCCTTCCATTTCTTTTATACCAAACAGATCCAGTCTTCTATTATTTACAAGTTTAGCCAAGGTAACAACAGGAGAAAATAGATGGCCTGGATTACTGCAATACTCAATTGTTGTCACATTAAAAGAAAGCGTGCAAGCTGAACGATAAACCCCCTCATCTAAATTCAGAATAAAAAAAATAATTAAGCAAATGGCTCTACGGTTATTCACTCAATAAATATGAAGAAAACAAATATATTCTGTACAAACTCTAATTTGACATGACATAAGAACCCTAAATTATGTATGAACATATAATAGCCATTACGACTGCTAAACATCTAACAGACAAGAAAATTGAATCGTTGAATTTGCACTACTAAAGGCTAATTCCAAATCAGGACCTCATTAAAACTTAAGTTCCTAAACTCAGTATTAATTTTCTAATATCTCAACACAATATTTATGTCCTGAATTAATATTAACCTGTTATGAATATTATTAAATGTGGATGTCCATCTTCCCTTCCTCCTCAACTTCCTCAACACCTACTACTCTATTACTTCTCCACTATGCCTTTAATCTTGTAACTCGCGCCTCACTCACATTCATGTGGTTTATTGTCCACTATCTATCATTTAAGTACAAGTGTAACTTATGTGTAAAACTATACCTATAAATAGGGCATGCCATTGTATTGTGATGAAGATGAAGCAAGTGAATGAATACAATATCATTCTCTCATTTTCTTGTTTACATCTCTTCTCTAATCTACTTTATTTGTTGGTTAATTTAATAACACGTTATTAGCACGAGACTCTACCATCTGAGTTCATGGCTTTTAGTTGATACACGTTAATGTTTTGTTTGTTGAATGAAGATAGTTTGATTCGAACAGTTTGGTAAGATTTCTCCAATTTATTTAGAGGAAATAGTGGTTTTGCATATTAACCTTATTGATTCATTGGCAACTGAATATTTTATTCATCATATGGAGATATGAAAATTTTTATTTTTATTTCTTACGTTTCTTATATTTTCATGATTCTAATATTCTTATACTTCTTGATTTTCTATGAGGTTTATGTTCATCTATAACATTATTATATATGATTATCATTTCCGATATTAGTTAATTGTTGTCTTAGAAAATAAATGTTAAACACATAACTAAATTCCTAATAGCCATTGTACTTTTGATTTTGTGATCAGATGGCCAGAACCCATATCACGTTTTAATGATTTTTTTGATAAAAGACCATCTTGTGGTTGTAACAGACGGCATGATAAGTTTGTCACAATTAAACGATACAGAAGAAGTTTATAGTTCTAAAAATTGTGTTACGGTCCGGAAGACTAATATTTGAGAAAATTGATGTTGTGCTATTGAAAGTAAGGAATATATCTATAAGAGTGATAAAAAGTATGATCACATTGTATCAGTGGAACTGATAACTAAAAAGACAATAATCTTTGGGCTTAACTATTGAATCATAACAGCGGAATTAGTAATAGTCATATGATCAATATGATAAAATTATGAACAAATATTCTAATATGACTAGAAGTCATATAGACAAATATATCAATTCATTGAAAGCAAATGTTTAAAAAAATAGTTGTGAAATAAAAAGGCCACGTGATATTGAAAATATTAAAGGTGATTCTAATGCTTGAAGGCAATAAATTGTGAAGAAAGTTAGATGCCCAAAGCATATATAAAAATAGAAGACATATAACTATATGCCTAGAAGGCTATATGCATAGTGTTTAATTTTTATCAGTTTTTAAATTTATTTTGATTTGTGAGAAACAAATCCTTATAAGAATTTGATATTGTGATACTAAGAAGTGTGTGATATAAAATTAAATGGATCAAATAGACTCAAAAATTACTAGTTATATTTTGTTTATTTATATCTTATTCTTATGATCTGATTCAATATTAGTTTTGAATATTTTAAATGTCTATAGTATCTTAATCAATATTGAGAAGTTTTAAATGTTTTAAGTTTTATTTGTACTTTATTTTCAAAAATTCATTTTAAATATTCTTCTACATTTTTGTGTTTTGTCTTCTTATGTGTATTGCAAGTCTAATATGTGATAGTCATAATAATTTGTCATGTTTATATGATATTGAATATAAATTGTTTATACCTATTATAATCCTTATTTAATTTCTTCTCCTAAACAATATATATTTATTGTTATTATGTTAAAGTTACCAAATTAAGCAAAAATAATTAGGATGGGCTTCCAACAAAAGAATGTATTGGCCTATAGCTATATGTGAACTGTTTATGAAATATATGAAAAATAAATGTTCATGTTCGATGACTCAATCTTGAGAGGAAGACTGTTGGAATACAAGTATGAGTTGATATTGGATATATTTTTCATATCAATTTCATAAATGGATATCATCAATCATATATTATATTGACAAGTTTATTGGTGGTAATGAAACATGGTACAGTAAACTAAAAGTTTACTGATATAATTAGACATATTGTTAGCATGACTTGTTTGATCATCTTGAACTATATGATACAACAAATTATCGAAGATTATGTATTGATATCCATTGAAGAACCAGAAGATTCTTTCGAATAGTCAACATTTTAAAGAATTCGTATGTGCTGTTTGTTCTCAAAGAAAACTGATTATAAATATCACTAGTTATGTTTTGTTTTGAAATGGATCACTAAATTTTTGGAAATATTAAATTCATATATATGGGCCCATTTAGAAGCACATAAGCCATACAAGTATTCAATACTTGATAGATGCATCTACATAAAATGGTAACATGTGGGATTGACATTAGTTTGCAAGATTGTTTAGATAAATATCTTTAGACTATGTAATCCTAAAAACTTGATTTTAAAGATGCTAGTGAATTTCTATATCAAGCTTTTAATGTTGCAAAGCAGCAAAATCATTTGTTAATGCCTCCGTGAATAGCTGGATTAATATTTATGAGAACAAGTTTTTCCATTTTAGTGTTGGCATATGTAATTTAATATATTGCAGTACTTATACACATCAAAGCAACAAAATTCTTCCAATAAAATTGGCTTTTGGCTAGGAGTTAGATATTTTTCATCTAAATTTGAAACATGCAATATTTATTCCTGCTAATCCACCACATTGCACATAAATGGATAGTTAAAAAAAAAAGTTGGAACATATGTTGCGTAAGAACCTCCTTTTTCTTGATTGTCTCTAAATGGAACAAAATTATGTTCCTAAAAGAAGCAAGTGCATTTAGGAGACTTATACTGTATAATTAGTTGACTGTTATTCAATAAAGTTTTTCTAACATGAGGGGAGAAATTGAGTAGCTAGGAAAAAAAATGCATGGAATGCATTATTACTATCAAAATATAGATCCTCAAATATACCAGTACAGACCAGAAGCTTATTGAAATTGCATTCATGAAATACTATAAAATATTTTACTGACTTGAATAAAATTTTTTAAATCTCTTATTCCAGTTGAAAATGCCCCAATTAATATAAATAAAAATAAGACATGTTAGAAGTATGAGAGGTCAATCAGTTCCAATATAAATATATTGAATAAAGAGGAGCATACAACTTAGAAGTTGTATTGAGGAGGCATGTACTCTAAAAGAGTATCAAGACATAACTAATTATAAAACCTTAGAAGAGGTTCAAGTACCTAAAGAGGAAGAAAGAGATCTCAATAAGTTATATCACAAAAGAAAAATAGAACCTAAAAGATAAAGGTTATCAATGATGATTTTGATAAGAATATCACGTGATAAAAAGAGGATCTTACACATAGATTTATCATACAAAGTAGACATAAATTTGGCCAAAAAGAAAAGTAAAAGGGAAAAGATGAGATGAAAATATTATTTCGATATGTGAAAATAGGCCTACAATCTGAACACATGAAATATAAAGTTTCTATAGAATATATAAATATTTATGTGAAATTCAAGATTTTCACAAATGATTATGATGAGACACATTATTTTGAAGTGGATATAATTTTACATATCTGAATAGTTTGGTAGTTATAAAATGTGTTTGTTAGATATTATTATGACCTATGCATGAGGATCATTAAATGATGAAAACTACATGATAATCCTTGAAGGATCCAAAATATGTTAGGCCAGAGCATATATAAAAAAATCTTTCAGTATATGAAATATTATGAAGATTAAAATAATTTCAGTGTGTATCATTCATTTTATAGAACTGGATCAAAATATATGAAATTCCCTCGAGGAATTCTGTCATACCTCCTTTAATACCCCACTATACATCAATTGGAACCAATATCACGCATTTCCCAACATTTCCGAGCAAGAAATTTTAATTTCAAAATTTTTCTTTTTATTTTGTTTGTACACTGTTCATTCGAATTGGGGACAACTTTGAAAATTTATAACTAATTGTAGAAAAATCAAAATTGAGTGGTTCCAATTTTCACTTGAAGCTTGCTAAGAGTTCTTTAGAGGAAAAAATTCATTGGACTCAATTCCATCCAGAACAGCATCAGAAAATTTGACAAGTTGTACTGTTCATATGGTTAATTATTGAATTTCCAGTATTTTAGCCCAAATTTGGAAGGGCATAACTCTTAGTTCAAAACTCCAAATTTAATGATCTACACTTGTTTTAAAGCTAAAAATAAGATCTATAAGACTGCCAAATTTTAGATCAAAATTCTTCTATTTGCTCATTATTTTATGTGGCACAAGATTGAGACTGTTTAGGAAGACTTTATCCCCTAATCCCATTTTTCTTGAATTTTGTTTTCCCTTTTCTTTTTCATACCCTTTAGGCATTCCTCAATTCCATATTCCAGCATTAGGACATATCATAACAATATAATTTACATTATATCATCATTCATAATTCATTACAACTTAACATAAAGTTCATTAAAACATTACATAACATAACATAGTGATATAGTTTCCATAATGCTCTTCTATCCCAATACCAATTCCTTACCTTGATCCATGGATAAGCCACTTCCTAAATGATGAATAAATGATATAGGAGGAATGAGATTTTATGAAAATCTCAGTAGCAATTGAACTATAATTATCATGTAAATCAATCAAGTTACAATGTGACATGTTATCACACCACAAGGCATAATCAAACCACATAAAATCATAGTTAACATCATACTAGGAGAGGAACGCCAACACTTCCACAATAACATAATCCAATGTATTTGGCCAAAGCATAACCTAAAGTCATCCAATCAACTAAGATCACAACACAAGTTCCTCAATCTAAGCAAACAACATAATCACATTAAAAAAGCAAGATAGGCAATCAAATTATAATTCAATGCGACCTTTTATCACTTGATAATTTTGGTCTCCTCAAGGGGTTATGATTCTTCTTGATTCCTTCTCACAAAACCTATTAATTCAAGTATAAACACTAGCTACATTAACAACTAAACAACTTAAATACAACACTTTATCTTTAACTTAACATTCCCCCATTTTTCTTGGATTTTTAACAAAATAGTTCCTCTTTTAGAATCAATGATCTCTTGGCTCAATCTTACACAATTTTTTATGAGGAATCCAAATATTCAATCAGTTTTTCAAAAATCAAACTCATTCCCCATGAAATCATGTTGGCCGAATAGGGGGTTCTAACTTCTAAAAAATTCTATTTTTAATTCCAATGATTTTAAACACTTCCCAATAGTATATCTCTACACAAAAACACATTTTAAACCTATTGGAATCATCAAATCAATGTAAAAAAAGCTCCTCCAACAAGAACATCCCTTGGCCGAAATAAACATATATAGCCTTAAGTTGATTTTCTTCCAAAAACCACTTCATACATCACTTGAACAAGATTGTTTCATATCATATTTAAGGTTTCTATCCTTCCCTAATAGCCAAGCATGTCAACCAAATTTGTGCAGCATTTTCCCTTAATTTTTCATGCAAAAAACCCAACAAAACTAGCTTAAAACTTAGGGATAGAAAGGCTTGAGCATACCCTAATGTTTTATTGCTATAAACTGAATGATTCCTTGCTCAAAAACCTCTCAAATTCGGTCTCCTCAGGTCTGGACACAAAGCAGCAGCACCTCCCCTTATTTTTTCTAATTTTCCAACATTTTCTTGTATTTTAGGAGGGGGTATTTATAGAAAATTCAATCTGCCCCTCCCTCTCTTGTTGGCTGAAAATGTGACATATAATGGGGGATATGTGGCAGCCATCAAAGCAAGAAAGGTTTAGATTTAACCATGTGTCCAATTCTAGAGTTTTTCAACATTTATCCCTTAATTTTACATTTTATTTAATTAAATATGGTGAGGTCTGGAAGCTGCACGAATTTGAGCTTGGATTGTTCCTAATGTGGGCCCCAAAAATGGTCTAGGCTAGCCCAAAAAGATGGCTCACAGTCTGAATCAAAATCCCAAACCAATTTAAAACTTTATCGGTTACTATTTGCTAGTAACATTCCATAATTTTTATAGGCCTCAAAAAATTTATTTCTCTTCATAATAATTCACCTTTTAATATGAGAATATGATCTGAAAATTTTCAGAATTTTTCACCTCCTCTAGGTATTTATTTTGAATTTTCTCTAGTTAGGCCTCTATCAGTATTACTGCGAGAAGATAAATTTCCTAAAATTAATTTCTGAGCTTCCAAGGCCTAAAACCAATTCCACACATTCAAATAGATATTTAGATGATTTTTTCATATTTTTTTAAATTTATTAAAGCCTCTAACTAATTAAAATAATTATTTTTCTATGATTTTCTAATATTTTCCAAAAAAACTTTTGTTTATGGGAAATTCTGTAACAATTTATTTTCATAATAATTTCACCTTTTAAGCCTTAACCAAGTTTTCAAAACCTCTCATTTGCATTTTTTCTATTTTTGGGAATTTTCTAAAATTTTTCTCAAAATTTCTCGTTTTGCCCATCCAAAACTAATAATTACGAAAAATGCTAGCCCAAACCTTATCGGGGTTTTAGCACAAAAATTGTTTTATTTTTCCATCTAGTTTCTGTATTGGCCCTCATCCTAATTTTTAATTCCCTATGTCCAGATGAAATTTCTCGAGATGTGACAATTTCACTTGCTAGAAGCATACAATTCAAGTTCTTGAGAATAATACTTAATTAAGTTAAGTAAGTTTCTATAAGAAGTGAAACAATTAGGGCGTATGTGGTATAACCGATTAATTAAATATCAGTTAAAGGAATGATATTAAAACATAATCCAATTTGCCCATGCATTCTTATGAAAAGTTCTTGGAATGAGTTTGTTATGATTTTTGTAAATATCATTAGAACTTCTAAAGAGCTCATAAAAGTTATAAAATACTTACAAGAAAAAATTTGAAATGAAAGACTTGGGAAGAACAAAGTTTTTCCTCGGATTTCAAATTGAATACTTGAGAAATGAAAATTTTTGTGTATCAAATAATTGATACAAAAAGAAGGCCTTAAAGTGTTTTATATAGATAAATCATATCCATTATGTACTTCGATGGTTATGAGATTTGTGGAGGTGAATAAGATCCTTTAGACCTCGAGAAGGTGATGAAGAATTATTTGGTCGAGAAGTACCATATGTTAGTACAATTGGTGCACTTATATATCTTGCTAGTCACCTACGACTTGATATATCATTTGTTGTTAACTTACTAGCAAAATATAGTTCTTCACCAATATGAGAACACTAAAATAAAGATTATAAATTCTTTTCTGATCCAGATGTTGGTAATTCTAAATAGAGTATCTCACAATATCCAAAAGATGGTGAAATATATATCTAGCAAATCTGTTCTAATAAAAATCTAGCAGATATGTTCACCAATTCACTTCTTATTGTAATTATTTGGAAAATTTTTCATGATATCGGATGTCACAAACTCAGGAATATTAATTGATGTTATCAAGAGGGAAAGTTAATACACGCTATACTCTTTTTTTCTTGTCTATGGTTTTTTTCCTACTGGATTTTCCTAGCAAGGTTTTTAATGAGGCAGCATCGAATAGTGTATCAGTGAATGTGTACTCTTTTTCTTCTGCTAGGTTTTTATCCCACGAGATTTTTCCTCATTGAAGTTTTTTAATGAGACACATCTTTATATAATGGACATCCAAAGGGGGGTGTTATGAATATTATCAGACGTGGATGTCCATCTTCCCTTCCTCCTCAACTTCCTCAACTCCCACTACTCCATTACTTCTCCTGTAAAACCCTTTACCTTAAAAACGTTAGAACTCATCACAAAGTCACTACTATGGTAGAAAAGGAAAATCTGTTAAATGAACTACCATAGTAGGAAGAAATTTGCATAATTTTGAATTCACATTTAAACCGTTGCATGCAACTGAAATCATTCATTTACATCTACTGGGCCTCCGAGCCTCCGGCCTGGGTAATAACAAACATCACATCAGCCCATCTAAATGATTCCCAACCAAATAATCCAGAATTCATAAAACACTAGCAATGGCCTCCGGCCAACCAAAATAAGGAGATACATTCTCTTCAGTTTACAACAAGGCCGGGTACTCAAATATATCAAAAAGTAGTCCTAACTGTGGCAATATATACTAGTCATACATGTACAAATGCTAGAGGCCTAAAGCTAACCAAGCTCAAGCCTCTGCGTCTCTTCCCGATGGCCCACGCCGGGAACCTTCACCTGAAAACATTTTAAACCACGGGGTGAGACAAAGTCCCAGTAATCAGCCTTTCCAATACTAGGTACTACTAAATAGGTGCTCGTGAGGTGTCAAGTGGGGTAGTTCACAAATAATATGGTAACAAGATAGCCACAACAAGTTATGCCAATGCAATGATGCAATCCCATCCACCAAATCCCTCACTTTGGGGGATTTTTCAAGAGCCGAAGCCGGCCTATCCCTCACTACGGGGGACGTAAGGAGCCATAAAAGGCCTATCCCTCACTCTGGGGGACGTAGGGAGCCAAAAGGCCTATCCCTCACTATGGGGGACGTACTAAGCCAACCATCATGCATTAATGGAGGCCTTACCACGTGGTAGTAACTATCAAAAACTCTCACCAATTCCCAAATCATGCATCATGCTCAAATCATAATCAAATAGTAATTGAACATCTCATAAGTAACTTCATTCAGTGGCATATCCTTCACAAATTTCAAGATTTCATTCATCATCAATCAAAAACCCCACAAGACAGTTTTTCCTTTTTATATACAACATATAGTTTGAACATAATTACTACTTAGAGCACAAAACATAAATCTACTCACAATACCACAGAAGCAAGTACTAAGGATTGGAAAGTGGTTACCTCTCGCCTGAGCAAGGAATAACAAACCGACAATGTGGTCCCGTGCACCACCACGACTCACAATCGGTCTACACAAGCACACAAACACACAACCATCATATATTAGCTTTCAAACTAATAATGTGGCCAAAAACAACACTTGGGGACACAAAATTCCTATCTCCCACCAACTCTACCCAACTCAAAGGGTATAAATATCAAAGCAACACTCCAAAGTCATACCAATCCATTAAAACCTTAATTCCTTTCCAAACATCAATTAAAATTCATAACCTCAAGGACCCACTATAGGAATTCTACCCCCAAACATCCTATCTGAGCAATTAAGGTTCCAACAACAAATCTACACCGATTAAACATCCAATTTAACCCTCCTTAACATAACCCAATTCACAAAACTCAAAATCAATCTCTACATTATCATCCTCAATCACAAACCTCCTATTTCTATAAACCCTAACTCCAAAAATTCAAGATTCTTTAAATCCAAGGAAACTACACCGATTAAATACTTAAACTAACCCAATGCAATCAATTAAACCCAAAACAATCGGTCAAAAACCTCAGTTCCATCACAACTTAGAAAATCCTAGGGTTCCACCAAAAATCTTCAGAAATTCTAAGAAATTCCAAGAAAGAAAGAAGATTAGAGGTTAAAATCACTTACTTGAGGTAATGGATCCTTAGAAATGCCCCCTCCAAGCCAAAAGTTTGAAACCCTAGCAGAGCTCCTCTCTCCTCCTTCAGATTTTCTTATTTTCGCACGCTAAACCCTCCCGCGACTATAAAGATTCGCGACCTTTCGCCGCGGCGAACTAATCCCGAGAGGGATTACTCGCCTGAAAACCCGACTTCGCCACAGCGAACTCCAATCTTTGCCGCGGCGAAAGCTTCCCGAGAGGAAACTCTCGCTCGCCCAGAAGAATTTCGCCGCGGCATGCCCCTGCCTTCGCCGCGACGAAACCTTCCCGAAAGGGAAGTCTCGCTCACCAGAACAACTTCGCCGCGGCGTCCCCAAGACTTCGCCGCGGCCAAACCTTCCCGAGAAGACACTGCCCTCTGAAACTCCCGGTTTACTTCGCCGCGGCGAACATACCCTGAGAGGGGTACGTTCACCTATTCCTCCAACAAACCTCAAATCCAACCCAAACACCAAGATCAAGATTAAATTGCTAATCTATCCTCAAAATCAACCAAAAGAGGTTATTAAAACCCGATAAAAACTTAGGATGTTACATCTCCACTATGCCTTTAATCTTGTAACTCACCCCCCTCACATTCATGTGGTTTATTGTCCACTATCTATCATTCAAGTACAAGTGTAACTTATGTGTAATACTATGCCTATAAATAAGGCATGCTATTGTATTGTGATGAAGGTGAAGTAAGTGAATGAATACAATATCATTCTCTCATTTTCTTGTTTACATCTTTTCTCTAATCTACTTTCTTTATTAGATAATTTCATAACATGACCTTGTTATTAGCTACTCAATTGTTATTCTCCCTATTTACGAATTAGTGAGCAAAGGACGGATCAAAATAGAAAATTAATTATACCTCAGGTAAAAGGATAAAATTCCAGCAGTACACTAGGTGCTCTTTCTTGTGTCCACTAGTTTCAAGGCATTTATCAACCTTTCGTTCCTCGGGCAAAAGTACTGAAAGCAACCTCGCACTATGTGACTTGGGGGGGGGGGGAGCGTTAACAACATAAAAGACTGTGAGAAAGAAAGAAAAATTGAAGTATTACTCCATCTGATTCAAAATATGTGAGATAAATTTTATCTATTTACTTTTATCAATAAATTAGTTAAAATTATTTTAAAATAATAAATATGTAAGCCATGTATTTTTTTTATCAGAGAAGAAAGAGAATACATGGGGTAAATTTGGAACAAACTCATTAAACACGTAGATAAAAGTGAATGTTATCTTATGAAAAAAACCAAACCCCTCTAACAAAGTTTAGCTTATATTTTGAACCGAATGGAGTAATTACTTACGAGGACAATTATTAGGGAATTGAGCTTTGGTTTGAAATGTTGTGATGAACATCATAAGAAAAACCTTTAAGAAATTATGATAAATGCATATTTCATCAGTTAATTGGGTTATAATTTTGTATCCAATAGGGTCTCAAATTCATACCTCTTCTTATCCACTTCCCAGACGTACATACTTAAGTATTGATATATCCTTTCCCCCCCCCCTTTTCGATGATATTTTTGCCCACAAGTATTTATTTCATTGACTGCCAATTATATATACTGTACATTGGATTATGGTGTTGAATGATAGGGCCTGTTAATTCAAGTATTCCACTTCATCTCACATTGTTTGCTTTTTAAATATTAATAATAAGCATAAATATTCCATGAAATTAAAGGCAGCTACTATGTTTTATTAAGAAAAATTATGCAGCATGCACACACCATACACGGTCTAGGAGAATATGGGTGATCATAATATGCCCTAAGAAAATGAAATGCGCAAGATTTGGTTCCAACGTTTATTAATTTAAATGGAGTAATTGGATGCTTAGTGTATGATCTTTTCGTAACGCTAGAACTTATGTAATTAGGGAAAGACAGACAAAAAAATGGAACAATAAACACAGATGACATCACTAATTGTTAAGCGAGATCTATCACTATATATCTACTCCTTTACTTTTTTTTTTGTTTTTGTTTTGTTGTTTTTTTTTTTGCTGTATCTACTACCGCTAGAGGTGACTAATCTGCTCCTACTGTAAACTTTCTAAAAAAACCTTTGGTGCTGACTACGATACCCTCTCTGTACACATCACTGTACCCCTCTTTGATTATATGGATTGCATGTTTAAAGATAGAAAAATATCTAAGTCAATTATTCCTCCATTCCTAAATGTAAGACTTATTTTGTAATAGAATTTACACTATAAAATGGGTTTTATATTTAAAGTCAGATGGGCAATATCTTATCGTGCCTAAGAATGCAGTAAATATTAAATTTGTAGTAAATATTAAATTTGTATAGTTAATTGAGCCGCAGTCTAATTAACGATTATCAATTCATGGGACAAAGCTAACTAATTAGATGGTTATTATTTATTTTCCATCCGTGGAATGAACATATAGTTAGACATATTAATAATTGTTGGAGATGTTTTATGTTTTCTGGGCCGCTGATCTTTTATTTATTTGATATTAATTCGAGGATGCGTAGAGGAAGGTTTGTCTTTCAATAATTGAAACAAGCTTTAAATATGCTCCGGAACCTTCCAGTATGATCAAAAGGACATTCTGCAAGAATAATTTGGCACATGAAGGGAGACCCACAATCGAAAAAGTTTACCTTTACCGAGTTATTAATAAATCTCTGACATAGTTGAAGCCATATATATATATGATACCAACTATAATAAATATTTCAAATTATAAGAACCCTGACATGTATATACATTGTTGCTTTGGATTCACACAACCTGCTTAAGTTGTTCATGATCGGTTTTAATTAAATTTGGCAAATTTTCCGTGGCTTGTCGTCTTAGATCTTCGGGGAAAAATGTGGTGTGATCACACAGGAACTGATGAGATCACCAAATGATAGTTTTTGGGACCAACTTGCTGAGAAACCCGACAAAATAATCGCAGCTTTTTTGTTTTTTCCGCTGTTTTGGCTAAGGAATGGGTCACTGCATGATCCGAATAATACATAATTTAGTACTCTCAGAACTCTGGTCACTGGGAATGTTGTTCTTTATCCCACACAAATCTATGATATGTCGACTGCATCTGAAATCGTGACTTGCTCTCTCCGCAACTAACAAATTACTACGAGAAGACCAAACAATGGACATGCTTGCGTCCAGCCGTGAGACCTGAATTTGCCTCTAAATTAAAGGAGAATCTTGGGACTATTAACTCAGCAACAGAAGTAAATAACCGATTGTTCCAGAGCATCTCTACTTGGATTAGCTTTTCAGAAGTGATTTATAGTGTATGAACTAAGTATGTGAGAGGGATTTTGTCTTGACTTGCATGAAAACACTTTTTTTGACTGCTTATAGTGTTTTCCAAACACTCCCTTGGGAAGATATTTGGATTGGCTTTTTAAAAGTAATTTTATGGCGTAAGGGGTAAGGATGTGAAATAAGTTTTGTCCCGGTGCTTGCGTGGAAGTCATAACAGCAGCACTAATTGCAGCCACGAGCTTGCATTAAGCAATAAAGAGAGGCCAAAAGATTATCTAGACTGTTTATAATAATGAAGGGATTGCTAGTTGAAGTTAAATATATCCCACCAATGTTTGAGATAATGTTGGTCAAGCTCACTGATTGGATTAGACATACATCATTACAAGCAATCATTTGGTTTCTTAAAAGAACTAAGTAGTCTCTAACCAAACCATATTCCCTGGTCGGAGCTTTGATGCACTGTAAGCAATTTTGTGGTCCATATATATAATTCAGATCACAGCAGAATCAGACCCTTTCATGATCTGCAGAGAAAAGATGATGAAAGAGATTCTGGGGTGTGGACCAGTGAATACAGAAAAGACAGTGATAATGTGTGGTGTAGTTTTTGTGGGGTTGCATCCACTAGAGAGAGAGAGAGAGAGAGAGAGAGAGTAGTGAAGTGGGAGTTATGATTCTGTGTGAAGCATGAATTGAAGATAAGAATGAGGTGTGGCTTGCTCATGGATCTGTGACCCTTAGATTGATTGTATGAAACCAAGAACAACGCAGCCTTTTTTCTCTATTTAATGACTTTCCTTCTTTTCTTAATTAATTAAGAGAGAATATGAAAATTATTATATTCATGTGAGGCACAATGATGAGTATACTTCACTTTTTCTCGAGATAGTAGAGCAAATGGTAGACTCCTCCCAACTGTTACTACATACTTAAGAGTTATGTGATTTAAACTCACAACTACTTGCTTGGATAACGAGAGCTTACTGATGTCAAACTAAGTTGGTTGAATCACTTATTTTTTAATTTTAAAGAAATGGGCGGAAACAAAAGCATAGTCTAAATTTTGTTGAATGGGGACACAAGTGTATAGGCAGGTGTGATCCAGAGTCAAAATGGAAAATTTGTGTTGGGGGCTACCCTACACCCACTAATGCTTCTCCTTTTACTTTCATCAAGTCATAATAATTGCAGCACCAAGTAAAGCGAGAAAGATTAAAAGCTGAATAATAATAATGATGATGATGATCAAAATAATAGTGATAAAATAAAAAGCATTTTGATTTGATTTGAATTTTGCTTGCTCGTAAGAATTCTATTTGTACTTGTAATGTTAAATCCGGCGGCCAAAACTAAGATCCTCAAATATAAGGAAAGGTTTGAGAGTTCAATCTTCAAAGTTCGAAGTGAGAAACCAAAAGGGATTTAGAATGACATTCATTTGCTCATCGCCCGCAATTCTTGGGGCACACTCACTTGAATATTGCGAAAAGTGAGAAACCAAAGGAGATTTAGAGTGAAATTAATTTCACCTATCTTATCACCCGAGTTAACAGCTAGATTAATTTAATTAATTAATCAATCAATCAATCACTTAGAGTTATTCATGATGAAAATAACCAAATATGCTGAGAAAAGTTTTATCGAATTGCTATGATCAGGAATACTATATGGTACGTAGTGAATTAGTGGGTTTTAAATAGAGAAAACAAGAATAAAAAGTTGGGACAGGAGAGATGAAAATATTAAAATGGATGTGTGGTCATATAAAAAAATATAATATTCATAATGAACATATGTGAGAACCTGTAATAGTAGAAAATCATTTAAGATGATGCGGCAATGTAAAAAGAAGGCCACGTCATTGGTAGCACCGGGATAGGTTAGACATCATGGAGTCCGGCGGAAAGAGGGAGGGGAAGACTAAAGAAAACACTCATTGAAGCTATCGAACGGTTGGATATACGAAGCTAAAGAGTGCAAGGAAAATTGAACCCTCTTAATCTAATTAAACCCACTTGATGATGCATTGAACAAATAAACCTGAAAAGCACTGTTTCCAGTCCAGTTTGTGCTGGATTATATTATTCGAAAGTAGGCAAACATTATAAAGAAATTACACCGGACAAGCAGTTCCTTCTCATCTAAAGCAAGAATCATTCGCATGAATTCATTTATTTCTTCAATTTATTCTTAGTGTAGTTGAAATCCCTTCCGTTATTGCTACATGTCTCCCTCTTCCTTTACGAAAGTCTAATAATAAGTTTCTCTCACATGTAATTTAGATATAAGAAATATTTCTATATATAATTTTTATGTATGTGTATGGTTCTATTTATAACTATTCATTCAATATTTACCAAGGTAACATGCTTTGTGCGCGCGTGTTCGAACTAGGTAATGGGTGTGTTTGGGATGGCGTTTGGACCCCCAAATGCACATCCCAATCGGAAAAGTCACAGATGGGGCAAAAAACATGTTTGGTTTCATTTTTTTTGAATCTGACTTTTGGGATGCCAATGGACTTCTGTAAGAAGCTATTCAAAGCTGCTTTTACAGGGCGTTTGACAACATCGTTCGAATTTGCTACCTAAAATTTTCTCTCACCTGGGATAAAACAAAACGAGACATAAAAAATATAACAAAAGCCTCCCCAGCGTCTTCTTTATTTTTAATAATACTCCTTTCAGTTTAAAATATAAGCTAAATTTTATTTGAATGCACTTAATTTTTTTATAAGATAATATTTAATTTTGTATAAGTATTTAATGAGGTTTTTTTTTCAATTTTACCTCTATAAATTCTCTTTCTTCTTTAATTCATTTATTACATCATTTTCTTATTCTTTTCATTAATAAAGATATATTTGAAAAAACAAATAATGCCTTACATATTTATTATTTAAATTAATTTTAACTAGTTTCTTGATAAACATAAATGGATAAAATTTAACTTATATTTTGAACCAGATGAAGTATTATTTTCCTTACTTCTTTTAAAATGGTCATATTATTAAATATGTACTACTTAATAAAATTCATGTCCTTTTAAGTCATTTTGTATCCAAACTTACTTTTACATTTATCATCCAAACAAGTTTCAGCTTCTCAAACTGACTTTTTTCTAAAACCCAATCAAAACATAAATCACATTACCCTATCTGACTTTTACTCAATCTGACTTCTGGAAAAGTCAGATTGAGAAAAAAGTTACTTCTCCACCGTTAATCCAAACACACCAAATGTGTTTTAACCGCACGAGGAGTACGAGCTTTTCAAATTATGTTTTTACTTTAAAAACATTAAATATTTTGGATTGTATGAGTTTAAGTGATTTTATCGAGATTATAAAAATTCATATATTTAGTGATAGTCATTAAAGAAAATAATATTGTAAGAAAATTACACATTTTAATTTTTTATTTTTTTCATAATTTTTAATATAGTCTTTATAAATTAAAACTTCTTAATTATTAGTAGTATGTCTTAAAAATTATGGTATAGTATTTTCTTCACTGAAGATATAACTAACTTCATTTCTCATAATATTTTATATATTTATCACGTATATGAGTGAAAGAGAAAAAATTTTGGATAATAATATAAGAACGCCAAAATAGTGATAAAATAATAATAAAGTTAGGGAAAATTAGAACAAGGGACCTACAGAAAATGATATTTACCAGGGAGGATCATAAAAATTGAATGTAGGAGATTTAATTAGGGATAACTTGGTATTTTTGTATTTATATTTTAAAATTCGTTGCTTCCAAATAATTAGAATTTTTATGGCCCTTCTCAACAAATAGTTTCTCTAGGTCCTTTAATTAAATTTTCCCTTAAAGTTATGTTATATATTTTTTTAATATAAATTTAGTTCAACATTTTGAAAATTATAAAACTAAAGGTAATAATGAACTGATAAAAAATGAAGATGTGTGTGTAATTTCGTCACGTGCAAAGCCAACACATTGCTGATGAAACTTCGTTTCTCATGCAACTATACACAAGATTTCCTCAAATTGCAATTACGTTATGATGTAATGAAACCTAGAAAGTGATTTTTTTTTATGTTACACGTGGAAAGTGATTCACTACCGAAAAAAGGACATTAATAACAGAATTTAGCCACAAAATTTCATTCTGTCGCTAATCCGTGACAAATTCTGTAACTAAAATTAACAACGGAATTTAGTAATAAAATTTTTTTGTCACTAATGATAGAATTTTATTCCGTCGCTAAATTTTGTCATTAGCTAGTCCGTCACTGATTTTGTTCTATAAGCTAAGAATATTCCTAAAATCTAAAAGTGGGATATGAAGAACAATAAAATTCTCATCATGTTGAGGTAATTAATACTTTCTCCAGTCTTCTAAAGTAATAATTTTTCTTTTTCATTTAGTTTCTAACAAACTATAAAACCTTTTAACTAATTAAACAAACTCTTCTAGTCAATCATTTATATTGAGGGTAATTTTGATATTTTATAATAAATAACTAATTTTAACTCACTTCTATAACTTAGGTAAAATTGTTTATAAATGCTTAAAAATAAGATTGGAAGGAGAATACAATTTAGCACTTTTGAGAACATGATCATAGGTGATAAACCAATCCCACATTAGGGTTTTCTCTTATCTCACAGGAAGCATTGTGGGTCAGGTGGTTCCAAGAATGATCTTTCTCAATGGGAGTTGGAGCTTCCACCCAGTCAATATGTACATCACTTTTCTTAAACCTTTGATCCCAACAAAGTTTCAACCCAATCAAGGATACCCATAAGTTTAGCTAATAATATGATGGAGGTTAAAGTTCTAGTTCCTTTTATGAAGGCCTTGATCTAATTTCCGAATAATCCTACAACAAGATGCTTCTATTCTCCCACTGAAACCATTAACATCTAGACCAATCCATCTATCTTTGGAGGGTAACAGAATGAGTTTTAACTAGTAAGACTTGGCATAGTTAGAGGGATACTTGCGTTCCATGTGGTACTTGCATTCCATGCGTGAAATGAACGTATAATGCTACCTCCAATCCTTAATATAAGACTTTGTTTGACTTTTATTTTGGTCCTAATTATAAGACCCCGATCCATTTTGTCTCTCATATTTATATATTTTTTCCCAAGGTAATCCCTCTAATAATGGTAGTTCTAGCCAATAAACTTGATTAGCAAAGATATTTTAGGAAAGACAACACTTATTTATTACAAATAACTAACTTAACCTATTTCCTTAATCTCCTCAAATTAGTCAACTAGTTCTTATAATTAGGACCGGAGATAGTATACTACTTCTGGTTCTTAATATGAAAGCTAGTTTAACATTTAATTTTGTTTTAAATATAAAAGTCCAATCCACTTTGTCTCTCATATTTATCCATTTTTTCCCAAAAGAAGTCCTTATAGTAATTGCACATGTTAAAGATTTCATAAAATGGTAGTTCTAGCTAATACACATGATTAGCAAGGGTATTCTAGGAAAGATAACACCTATTTATTATAAATAACTAACTTAATAAACTTCCTTCTTCTGCTCAAATTAGTTAATTAGCTCTTAGATTAAGAATCGGAGGTAGTAATTAATTAAATGTACTTATAATTTTTGGAGACGTTTAGGTTGATGGGCTTTTTTTATTTATTTGATATTATTTCATGGATGTTAGGTCACGTAGTAAGGATGGGTGAAGAATAAATAGAAGTTTAGTATTCAATTCATCGCAATGTTAAAGGCAAAAAAAAAAAAAAACAAAAACAAAAACAAAAAAGGGGGTTGTCTAATTGTCTTTCAATTATTGAATAGCCTTTAAATACTACCTTTAGTCCTTAATATAAAAACTAGTTGGAGATTCAATTTAGTCATTAATATAAGACCATAATCCACTTTGTTTCATGCATTTATTTATTTTGCCCACAAGTTATATCTCTAGTGATTGCAAGAATTGTTTCAATACAAATGATTAAGAAGGATATTTTAGGAAACACAATACTTATTTATTATAAATAACTAACTTAACTAATTTCCTTAATATTCACAAATTAGCCATGTAGTTCTTATATTAAGGATTGGAGGTAGTGTGTGTGTCTATATATCAGATCAACTTAATGCATGAAGGAAGACCCACAATCTAAAAGTTAACAATTGATTAAACGAATCTTTGACAGTTAAGGTTTAGTTGGAGCCATATATCAGATGTAACACCCCCAATTTTCTGACTCAGGATGAGCAGAGAAAAGAAAATTATTAAAATTATTTAATGGCTAAATAAATTTGGGGAAAATTATGGAATGTTGATTTTCAAAGTTTAGAGATATTTTGGAAAAGTTATTTCCCCAAAAAAATAGCTTAAATAATTTTAATAGATAATTTCAAGAGGAAAATGGCTTATTTTCTAAGAAAATTATGGAAAAATGTTTAGAGATTTTTATTTAATTTGAAAATTTTAGGATAACCAGTTGTGAAGGTAAAGAAGTTATTTGAGGCATAAAATCCTTAAAATGGGTTAAGAATTAATTTCTGGAATTAAGAGTTATTTTCTTGGAAAATTCAAGGAAAATAGTTATGAGTTAATTTTTGACCCAAAATTTTTAGAGAAATTATTTTAAGGGTCACAAAAGCTAATGGATAAGAAAAATCCATATAAGATATTTTGGTTTAATTTCTGGATATATTTTATATTTCAGAAAAATAGGAGAGGGATAAAATTTGAGGAATAAATATGATAGAGGGGCAATTTGGTCCAAGAATCTCCCACATTTCACACGTATACCTTGCCTTTTAATCATCAGACCGCTCATACACTTCTTCATTTCATTTCCGCGACGTTGAGAGAGCACGAGAGAGACAGAGACGCGACTGATATTGTGAGACAATACAGTGTAATAAGTAAAGCTTGGTGAGACAAAATTTTCCCCTATTTTTCTGATTGGACTGGTGCCAGAATGAGGAGGGAGGATCTAAGTAGATTAATACAAATTGTTGAAGGAAGAATGAAATTATTGATTAAAAAATTGTCATTTTTCCCATATGTGTGATGTATGGCATATAAGGTGTTATATGATGTGGCATTTTCATTGAATAAGGAGGACAACTCAAGGATTAAGGTGGCATGATCTATGGGAGGAAGAAGAAGAAGCAAGATTTGAAGAAGTGTTATGTGGTGAAAGTAAATGGTGAAGTTGGAAGATTACCATAAGGTAAATTGGCTTGCATTATAAATACCCCATTTCCTCCTTCATGGCCAAAGTTTCAGCCAGATCAAGAGTGAACATATAGGGTACCTCTCGGGCAAAGCTGTAGGTGGGGGAAGGAGTTAGATTTTGATAAATCTAAATTCGTTTATAGATTCTAAATGAAAAATCATGTAGAAAAAGCATGTGGAAATTAAGTTAAAGAAGATGATACTAAAACCCTAAAATAAAGGTTAAAGAGTTAGGGTTTTAGGTTAAAGTGTTAATGGAATTGTTAAGTTAATTGGAATGTCTTTGTTTTTTGCTTGATAGGCATTGGTATTGGACAAGGAAAGGCCCAAGAACAAGAGGAAGAGATTGAGGAATTAAGTTTATCAAGAGGTAGCAATAACTTACAATTTTGGTAATTATATCGGCTGTTTATGTTATGTGTATGTGCCATAAAGTGGTTTGTAACATCCTAAGTCTTATCGGGTTTTAATAGCCTCTTTTGGGTTGATCTTGAGGATAGATTAGCAATTTAATCTTGATCTTGGTGTTTGGGTTGAATTTGAGATTTGTTGAAGGAATAGGTGAACGTAGCACCGGGGGTTCCAGGTAGGCTTTGTGTTTCGGGAAGGTTTGGTCGCGGTGAAGTTGTTCAGGTGAGTGAGGCTTCCCTTTCGGGAAGGTTTCGCCGCGGCGAAGGTAAGGGCATGCCGCGGCGAAGTTTTCTGGGCGAGCGAGAGTTTCCTCTCGGGGAGCTTTCACCGTGGCGAATATTGGAGTTCGCCGCGGCGAAGTCGGGTTTTCAGGTGAGTAATCCCTCTCGGGATTAGTTCACCGCGGCGAAGATATGGGTTCGCCGCGGTGAAAGGTCGCGAATCTATATATTCACGGGAGGAGTTCATCGTGCGAAAATTAGAAAATTTGAAGGAGGAGAGAGGAGCTCTGCTAGGGTTTCGTTGTTGAGGCTTGGGAAAGGCATTTCTAAGGATCCATTACCTCAAGTAAGTGATTTTAACCTCTAATCTTCTTTCTCTCTTGGAATTTCTTAGAATTTTTGAGGATTTTTGGTGGTACCGTAGGATTTTCTAAGTTGTGATGGAACTGAGGTTTTTGACCGATTGTTTTGAGTTTAATTGATTGCATTGGGTTAGTTTAAGTATTTAATCGATGTAGTTTCCTTGGATTTAAAGAATCTTGAATTTTTGGAGTTAGGGTTTATGGAAATAGGTGATTTGGGATTGAGGATGACAATGTAAAGGTTGATTCTGAGTTTTGTGATTTGGGTTATGTTAAGGAGGGTTAAATTGGATGTTTAATCGGTGTAGATTTGTTGTTGGAACCTTAATTGCTCAAATGGGATGTTTGGGAGTAGAATTCCTATAGTGGGTCCTTGAGGTTATGAATTTTAATTGATGTTTGGAAAGGAATTAAGGTTTTAATGGATTGGTATGACTTTGGAGTGTTGCCTTGATAGTTATACTCTTTGAGTTGGGTAGAGTTTGGTCGGAGATAGGAATTTTGTGTCCCCAAGTGTTGTTCTTGGCCACATTATTAGTTTGAAAGCTAATATATGATGGTTGTGTGTTTGTGTGCTTGTGTAGACCAGTTGTGAGTTTTGGTGGTGCACAGGGCCACATTGTTGGTTTGTTGTTCCTTGCTCAGGCGAGAGGTAACCACTTTCCAATCCTTAGTACTTGCTTCTGTGGTATTGTGAGTAGATTTGTGTTTTGTGCTCCAAGTAGTAATTGTGTTCAAACTATATGTTGTATATAAAAAGGAAAAACCGTCTTGTGGGGTTTTTGATTGATGATGAATGAAATCTTGAAAATTGTGAAGGATATGCCACTGAATGAAGTTACTTATGAAATGTTCAATTACTATTTGATTATGATTTGAGCATGATGCATGATTTGGGAATTGGTGAGAGTTTTTGATAGTTACTACCACGTGGTAAGGCCTCCATTAATGCATGATGGTTGGCTTAGTACGTCCCCCATAGTGAGGGATAGGCCTTTTGGCTCCCTACGTCCCCCAGAGTGAAGGATAGGCCTTTTATGGCTCCTTACATCCCCCGTAGTGAGGGATAGGCCAGCTTCGGCTCTTGAAAAATCCCCCAAAGTGAGGGATTTGGTGGATGGGATTGCATCATTGCATTTGCATAACTTGTTGTGGCTATCTTGTTACCATATTATTTGTGAACTACCCCACTTGACACCTCACGAGCACCTATTTAGTAGTACCTAGTATTGGAAAGGCTGATTACTGGGACTTTGTCTCACCCCATGGTTTAAAATGTTTTCAGGTGAAGGTTCCGGGCGTGGGCCATCGGGAAGAGACGCAGAGGCTTGAGCTTGGTTAGCTTTAGGCCTCTAGCATTTGTATATATATGGCTAGTATATATTGCCACATTTAGGACTGCTTTTGAAATATTTGTTACCCGGCCTTGTTGTAAACTGAAGAGATTGTATCTCCTTGTTTTGGTTGGCCGGAGGCCATTGATAGTGTCTTATGGAACTCTGGATTATTTTGTTGGGAATCTTTTAGATGGGCTGATGTGATGAGTTTTGTTACCCGAGCCGGAGGCTCGGAGGCCCAGTGTATGTAAATGAATGATTTCAGTTGCATGCAACGGTTTAAATGTGAATTCAAAATTAGGCAAATTTCTTCCTACTATGGTAGTTCATTTAACAGATTTCCTTTTTACCATAGTAGTGATTTTATGATGAGTTATAATGTTTTTAAGATTAAGGGTTTTACATGGTTGACTTATGAATATTGAAATGTGTTTAACTCCTAGTATTGATGCCTTGGCAAATATGTATAGTTAAGTTGTTGAATCGTATGTTATGTGTTTTCTTTTCATGGCATGTTAATTCCATTAATGGCATGATAATGCATAAGTCAAATGCTTGCATATTACATGAATTAACCATGCATTTTGATACTATTATTGATGTTCTTTGCTACTGAGATTTTCTTAAAATCTCACACCCCTCTTATGTTTAAATCCTAACCATTTAAGGGATGGAAGCACTAAAAAGAAAGGTAAAGAGGTGGCCATTGCTTGAATCCCTATCTTTGTTATGGACTAATGAACCATATTATGTAATTATACATTGATTGTGGATGGTTAGAGTGTGGTTTTAAGTTGAATGGCATAGTAAATACTCCTCCGGTCCTTAATATAAGACCCATTTAACTAATTTGATTAGATTAAGGAAGTTAGGTAAGTTAGTTAATTATAAGAAAAGTGACACATTTTTCCTAAAACACCATAATCATCTTTCTTAATACCTCCTCTTCCTCTTCTATTTGACTATGGTTGAGGGGGTATCCATAGGGGTAATTTAGAGAAAATTGATAAATATGAGAAATAGGTTTTATATTTAGGACCAAAACCAACTCAAGAATTGGGTCTTATATTAAGGACGGAGGAGTAGTATGCATGAAATGATATGGCATAATGGTGCAAAAATAACCTAATTAGCACCTATTTTGGGGTTAATGTGATTATGAGCAAATGAGGGAATTTGGTCATAAAAGTTGACAATTTAATAGATCTTATTTTTAGCTTTAAAATAAGTGATAATTCATTAAAATTAGAGTTTTGTTCAAATAGTTAGGCCTATCCAAAGTTAGGTATAAATTTTAAAAATTAAAAATTTATCATATGAATAGTGCACGTTGGCGTGGAAACTAGGCTGAAATGTTAAGAACTTATGATTTGAGATTTTTTCTTTAAAGATCATTCAGTAAGTTTCAAATAGGATTTGAGACTACTTCATTTCATTTTTTTTTTTTGATTTAGTCATGATTTTTTAAAGTTGGGCTAAATTTTAAAGTTATAATGAATTGTAACCCAAGAACAATTGCTTTGAAATTTTAATTTTCCTAACCTAAGGAGTTAATGAATGGTTCCAATTACTTCTGTTTGATGTCAAAAAGGGTTAGAAACTAAGATGTTACATGATTCATGATTTTGTAATATGTTTTTTCTATTTAAATTTGATATATTTATTTTTTATTTTGAATGCAAAATAACTGTAACATTCTTTATCATGATTGTTTCATTGCGAATAAGTTCAAACTTCTGAATTTATTAATTAATTGATTTTTCTGTTCAAAATGAATTAAAAGTTAAAACTTCCAATCTCACAATATTTATCATGATTGTTTCATTGTGAATAATTTTTCTGGTCAAAGAAAAAAGCGAAATCTCACAATATTAGGCTAAAAATCCTTAACACATTTTTTTTTATTTAAATTTAATATCTATATTTTTTATTTTGAATGCAAAATAACTGTAATCTTCTTTATCATGATTGTTTCATTGTGAATAATTTCAAACTTCTGAACTTATTAATTTATTGATTACTCTGTTAAAAATGAATAAAAAGTCAAAAAGTTCAATATTCTGGTCAAAGAAAAAAACACAAAATCTCACAGTATTAGGCTAAAAATGCTCAGCATTTCACAGTGCGCGATTCATCATTATGTAATATGTTTTTTTAATTTAAATTAAATATATTTATTTTTTTTATTTTGAATGCAAAATAACTTTAATCTTCTTTGTCATGATTGTTTCATTGTGAATAATTTTAAACTTCTGAATTTATTTATTCATTGATTATTCCGTTCAAAATGAATTAAATTTTAAAACTTCCAATATTCTGGTCAAAGAAAAAAAAGAGCAAAATCTCACAATATTAGGCTAAAAATCCTCAACATTGAAATGATAAAACATTGATCTTTTGCTTGTTTAATATTTTCTGAATCCATTTTTATTTAATTTTAGTAAACAAGAAGTCATCTATTAATTAATATCTTTTTGAAATTATACGCTGATATGATAATGTTATGCAAAATTGGAAATTGGAAATGATCGGATACAGTAATTTATTTTACAACCCTTGATATTTGGTGAAGATATATATACTAAGTTAACATCTGAGATCTGTGCGCATATATAATAAGTTAATTGTTTTTCAAGATTGAATTCAAATTCTTAACATATTTTTTTATTTTAATAAAATGCAGAAAATAACTTTTAGTTCAATTAAATTGTATATATATAATTCCAGATAAGAATTTTGCTGATTCGAATATAAGCATAGCTGTTAATTTTTTTTATGGTTTTTCAACCTCAAATCTTTTTCTTATCTATCATTAATTAATTTCGCATTAGTATTACTTATGAAAGAATCAATTCTAACGATTGACGCCACAACTATAGGTAATCGACATAAGTAACAATTGATGTCTATAGGCATCTCTAATTATGTTTATATCTATATATATATATATATATATATTTAAATCAGGTTGCCTATTCCTAATTTAAATACAATTGACACCAATTAAATTTTCTTATACAATCATAGAGAAGAAAAATCCTGGTCAATTATGTACTACAAACAGAAAACTACAGACACATGAATCAAGTAAAAACATTTTATTCCAATTCACTGAATAGATAATTCACAAACGAGTTAATCCAACAAACGTAATCTATCATATTCTTTGCCAGCAATTGCAGCTTCCATGACAGCTTGGGGGTTAATGGCCCCATCATTATCTAAGAACATTTGAAGCAGATTCTTAGAAAACCCACTTACTAATGCTACTCCATCTTGATTACTAGCCACTGGGGTTGCCCTAGAATTTCTGAGATTCCAAAAAACTATCTGAGGCACTGCAGATCCAAACCCCTTTTCTCTGTACTTTCTTTTGATTACTTCATAATCGGTTTCCCAAGGATTGCAAGAAGCTTGATCAAATTCCATGTCGCTGAAAACAAATACCCTCTTGATCATTTGATCCTCCTTGAGATTTGCTTTCACTGCTACCTTTAGAATTACGTCGAACACCTTCTGAAAATCAGTATTTGCTCCCCATTCCATTCCTTTCACGAACTCCATCTTGGACTTTAGATCCTTCCCTTTTATCACATGCAATTCTGGGTTCGCACTAAATGTAATGACCTTCCCTTTCCATGGCTTTTCACTCGTTTCAGATACCAATAACCCCATTGCCACTGATACCTCCATTGGAATTCCAGTCATGCTTCCTGAAACATCACAGATGGCCAAACTGCTTCTTAGCTTACCTTTCTTTAGTAAATCATCCACCATTCTCTTCCATTGAAGCTCTGCTACTTGTTCATTATCTTCATCATAATCCAACGATCTTATGATCTCATGGGGAAGCAAAGCACCGGCTGCTATAGTGGACTTGCCTGATTTGACATCTTCTAGGTATTTGGTAAATCTTTCTTCATCGTGTTTCATAAATTTGTCTGTGTAGAATTTCATGGCCACTGAGGCTACCCTATTGTATGGTAATGAGCCCCACTGATTTGCACCAATATATACTTCTGGCAATTCCAACGCTTTCCTTAGTGGCACCAAAATTTCCTTTCTCAGACGCTCCCGAATCCTATAAGCATAGTGGGCTTCCGCAATCCCTTCATATTCCGGATAGGATTCTCGTGGGAAAATCCTCCTTGCAATGCTTTCACAAAGCAGTGTAGAACGATCAAAGGAGGAATCAATGGATGGACACCATTTGGCTGCGAGACTGATCTTTACTGGTTCTTCACGTTTGAGAAACTCTATATCTTCCTTCAAACATTCAGCAAAATGATCTGAGATGTGATCGTATAGTAAGCAGAAGTTAGCATCATTCTGATATCTTTGTAATACTTTCTTAGCCATGGCTATTCTCTTTTCTTCTCTTTCTGCATGAGCCATCTCTTTCCGGTTCACTTCTGGAATCCGTATGTTTTGGACAATTTTTTCTTGTCCTTTCCCCTTCGAGGTTTCATGTTATACTTTTTGCGTCCTTTTCTTTTCTGCCATTCTTGTTTCTGAATCTTCCGCACGTCGAGACCTTCCAAGATTCTATAAAGAATCTCAGGCAGATCCTTGAAGAAGCCAAACTCAGCAAAAGAAGGGACGTTGATTGCTAGGGTTCTGGGATGATTGGTGTAAAGCCATAACGCGGCTGCATAAAACCCTTCCTTGTCAGACTTTCCTGTCCCTCGAACACCTCGAAGATTACAAACGAGCTTGAGGGTAGTCAAGGGGTTATGTGACCAAGCCAACTGGAGCCTCTGTACCAGAGAAGAAGAGGGAGTATCAGGAACAATATGAAAGAAGAAATCAAGACAGGGATCGCCGGTGGAGATGAAGGTGGCAGAATTATTCTCTGTGAAGCCCATGTTTTGATGAGGCAGTATTTGGATTTCGTTAAAATCAGCCACCACTCGATCCATGAAAGGAACGTAAACATGCCACGCTGGATCTATCAAAGGAGGACCGTCTGGATCTATCAAAGGAGGACCGTCTGGATCTATCAAAGGAGGACCTGGACCCGTGAAAGCAGGACCGTCGTAATCAGCCGCCACTAGATCCATGAAAGGATCGTCGTCGCCGCCAGCGGTGGATGATGACGTGGCATCGTGGCTGTGGGTCGAGTTAGGGATCTCAGGCGGAGGACCTGGAAGAACCGCCACGTGACTGAGAGGTTGGCCGGGGTTATAGATCTCAGGAGGACCTAGAAGAATTGCCATGTAAAAGGAGACACTATGAGGCGGTGGATGAATGAAAGAAAGTGATGAAAGCTTCGGACTAATGGGTACATACTTATAGTTTAGGGTATTCTTTGGCCCCAAGTCATATTCTTAGTCACCAAGGAAAGGTAATACAATAAAAATAGAACTAAACTAATAAACGTGCCGGGCCCGAGAAAGTCCCGTTCGAATAATATCTTCAGGAGATTATATTCGGTGTGATGGTGGATGAGAGGGTAGGAATTTATACTAATTCTAATTTGAATTTGCTGAAAGTAATTTAAAATAATTTGAATTTTAGTGTCAGAACCTAATTCTAATTAATATACGTGCCATGGCCGAGATTTCTTTGGCTCTAGTTATGTCTAGTAATTCATAGTGGTATTACCTTAACTTGACGTCAGGAACAAAAAAAAAAAGTGGGACCCAATGCTTTATTTTTGTTCTAATTGATCTTGATTTGATATTAAAAGTATATTGATGTTTGATCCGATTTTCTGCATCTTATTACTCTAGTTCCAATTTCGTTCAGGCTTCTCAAACGCTGTGTAAGGTCTTCAAACTCAAAATTTTTAACTCTACTGCAATTCATTTGATTATATTCTTTTATTTCTTCTATCTTTATGCTATTTTGAGAAATCTGATTTGGACGGGGAATAGTATTCTTCTAAATATGCTCAGATGGTTTGATTTTTTAGTTTTTGATTTCACCAAAACAAACGAAGGATACACACACTACAAGTTTATTTGTTTTAGAAATCTTCTTTCATTTTGGGTTGTTTGATGATCTACTATCAGAACCATGTATCGATATTCCTTATAATTATTCTATTTGTGATTTAATGATCTTATATTTGCCTCTTTGTTCATAAAAACTTGGTTTGCTAACTTTTAAATATTTACAGCATATCCTTATGCTTAGAATAAATAAAGTTAGACTCTACTCCAGATCCTTATGCTAGAGCATACGGTTTGATAATTGTTAAGTGTCATTACATATAGCTTAAGAATTAGAATAGTTTTGTGTCCTGTTGTAGTTCTTTTTTATGATATAATGATAGTTGAGCTAGATTTATGATGAGTTTGTAGTGGCCAATTTCATCTGCTAGGCATATTGTGTTTAAAAGTTTACCTACTAAAATTCAAAAGCATAAAAAGTTACTAAATGCTTTCATACTGTTGTGATATGTATGTGACTATTCTTTTGATAGTTGTGAATTGAAGCTGGGACTTAGTGTGGGCCAATTTATAAAATGTGAATGCATATATGTTGGGAGTCAGAATATATCATGCCTGCTCTTTTCTTTTGACAAGTAAATCCTGGGAATATGATTCCAAAATAAAATGTGAATGCATATATATGCTGGGAATTAGAATATATCATGCTTGCTCTTTTCTTTTGACAAGAAAATCTTGGGAATATGATTTCAAACTTAGGATCTCAAGTATTGCCCGCAACTGATTTTTCTTTTTTGAAAAAATAATTTTGTTATAAAAGGTGGACGTGGATTTGATTTTTTTTTCCCCTCACAAGAATAGACATGGGTTTATACTACAAAAAAAAAAGACTTTAGACGACGACTTTCGGCGGCGACAAAAAAAGTCACCGCCGCTGAAAGTGGATTTTCAGTGGCAATACCAAAAAGTCGCCGTTGAAACTAAGACTTTCAGCGGTGACTTTTTTTGTCGCCGCTGAAAGTATACCTTTGAGAATTATTAGGTTCACTTTCAGTAGCAACATTTAATGGTCGTTGCTGAAGGTCTGACTTTCAGCGGCGACTTTATAATGTCACCACTGAAAGTGTAATATAATGATATATATATATATATATATCAATATATATTTTATTTTACAATATTAATAAACAAATCCAATCTGGCTTAGCGACAAGAAGATTGGACATGAAAGGAGGTGGTCAGGAGTTTGAATCTTGAAGAAGACACATTTAAGGTGAAAATATTTGGTCGATGACGTGGCGAGGATGAGTGATATGGCAATGATATAGAGGTGGCTAGTGATGATGTGGCAGCCGGTGGTGATGATGTGGTAGCCGGTGACGATGACGTGGCCGCTGATAGCGATGATGACATGGCGGCCAGCGGTGATGACGTGGCATTGGTAAAGCTAATTCTTCTTAGGCATTACTTTTAGCGGTGACAAAAAAGTCACCGCTGAACATCCCTTTTGGCGACGACAAATTGTCGTTGCTGAAAAGTTTTTTAGCGGTTACAAGAATGTCGCCCTTGAAAGTGTCTTTCAGCTGTGAATTCTTGTCGCTATTGAAAGTGTTTTCAGCGGCGACAAATGTCACCACTGAAACTTCTAAAAGTCACCATTGAAAGTGTCTTTCAGCGGCGACCTTTTTAGTTGCCGTTGAAAGTTTTCAGCCATGACTGTTACAGCAACGACTTTTTAGCAATGACAAGTCGCCGCTGAAAACTTTCAGCGGCGACTTTTATACTTTTAGCGGTGACAAAAAAGTCGCCGCTGAAAATCAATTTTTTTGTAGTGTTAGTGCCTATGTGGACATCTTACTAGTGATTTACCTTTTACATTTAGGAGTAGTAGAAGATTTTGAAAAGATCCTACAAAGAGACTCTTTCTCTAATTCTCACTTCTCTCAAATATACATTTAGAAGTAGTAGAAGATTTTGAAAAGATCTTACAGAGAGACACTTTCTCTAATTCTCACTTCTTTCAACTACCCTCTATGAAATATCTATGTTATCAATAACCTGCCTCTCATATATCATATCATTCTTGCAATCTGAAATTCTTCAGTTTGGTGATACAAGAATTAATACCAACAATACTGTTTTAGAATATATGAAAGCATTCTTGCAGTTCTGAAATCCATTCCATTTTTCAAGCTCTCATTTGAGTTTGATTATTTTGCTTGATTATTTTGCTTTCAATAGTTTACTATTTGGCATACTAAATATGAATTTCTTCCTTCCTTTTTTTTCCCCTCAAATTTCCAATGTATATAGAACAAAAAACAAAATAGGGAGGGAGAATTGCGCCAAGGAAAGATAAAAGATATGGATATTAGACAGAAGCATTTGCGGCCAAGGAAATCAACAAAGAAGCAGAGGTAGAAGTAGTAAATGCTGTGGTGAAAGAGAACAAAAAACCAACTCACCTCGCTAGTGCCGATGTCCATTGCTCTCACCTTCCGTCGTCCGTTGCAGACCCCTCAAGTAGTTTGGCTCTCATGCATTAGATACATCGTTTTATGTTGACTGATAGTAGGAGTTTTTATTTGAGGGCAAATTTTGTCTTTTTACCCAAGTGAGGGTAAAAGTGTGTCACATATTACCAAAAAATGTCCTTTTGGCCATTAATAAATCCAACCAAACGGTCATTTATGACAATGCAATAAAGACTACCATTGCATAACTTTAACCAAACGAGCCCATAGTGTTGACATTCTGTCAAGCTCTATTTTTTCCTAGTTCGAATTTGAGATAAAGCTCTTAGAAACCTCTCGAACCATAGTCCAGCAATTGGCAGTGTAGGTAGGAGAGGAGACCTGTTGACCTTGAAGTGAGTGGGTTAATCTTTGATTAGAATGCTGGGACTTAATATCTATTTATATTATTAAATGTCACTACTTCACGAACTTACTTTTTGTTCTTATATATGCTGTAAATTGAATTTTGATGACTAGAACTTAGTGTCTTATCCCATTGTTTCTCGACAAAGGGAACCAATACGAAGTATAGGCGTTTGAAGCCTATAGGCCTCTTTTATGCAATCATTTGTAAAGTTGCATACTTACATCGAGGACCATGCATCTTTCTTTCTTTTTTTCCTTAATCATCTATACATGCTTTTCTTTATTATGAACATTTTTGTTATGCATGCTTATAACTTTTGAAATTATTGTATGATGGATTGACAGGGAGATAACCATGTCAACAAAAATGGTCTTTTCAATGAGAAAGCTAGTGATCATCATTTTGAAGGTAGCATACATGAATTAGGAAGTAGTACTGGGGGTGCCCTCCTCAAGCTCCAACCTGCTACTATCACTCAAGTTATAGAGAGTTTCAAGAAATTTAACCCCCCATGTTTGAAGAAAAGTTGAAATTGACTGAAACAGAGGAGAAGATGAAGTGGTTAGAATAGGTATTTAGGGCTGAGAGATAGGAGTTGTCGAGTAGCTATTATAGAAAGTAGCCTTTATATTAATCAAGAGGCTATATTCCTGCTTACGCTTAATTGTAGATTTTAGATACAAATAACATAAGTTCAATTATATAAACCAGGTGCACAAAAACTAAAAATCAACAAATAAATTAATTAGGATCACATGCTGATGGTTACACCATCAAGGGAACGTTAAGCTTTTATCCTGAACTATTCATCAATCTTATTGAATTTAAACATATTTTTACATTACTAGTTACTGCTATAAAAAATAAATCTTTTTATGGCATTTATTACTTCCTGGAGATAGTCGAATCTAAGGTGGTAGAGTATATTTGTGCCATCCATTATTTCTAGCATATGGTGATTGATTTTTTTAACATGAAAAAATATTCGAGTCCCTAGTGGTGGTTTAGGGTTGTAGTACTCTTCTCTTGATGGGCTTTATGATGCCCTGTCATTAAAGCACTCCATTAAATTAAATCCCAATTAATTTGTAGTTTAGATCAATCTAGGTCATTACTTCCAAAGAGCAAGTTATGTGTTTCTTTAGGTAAAAATTTAGGTGATGAAAAGTGCAATAAAATGGATCTAAACTAAAATGCAAAAAACCTAAATCTAAATGCAACATGCAAATGCCCTAAAATCTATATGAAAATTAAATTAAACTAAATGAATACAAATGTAATTTTTGAGGGGATCTTTTTAGAAGGAAAAATTAAAATGATAGGGAAAAATAAATTAACTAGTGAGCAAAGAAAATTATTAAAGTAAAAATGAAAAATTTCTCTTTAGGTATGATAGAGGGAACAACTTAGGATTCGTAAGGAGTTAACTTTCATAGTCTAAATCAATTAATTAAACCAAAGGAAAGTGACAAAAGAGTGGAATTAATAAGTTTAATTACCTGCTTGAAACATGAGAAACCTTTAAATTCAAAAACCCTTAAACCATTAAAGAATTCATAACGGTATTAGGTTGATTAATTAAATTCATTAAAACCAATGACAATAATTCAAATTAATTCTAGAAATTATGCTTAGGATTATCCAATTCAACAATTAGATAACTTACCAACTTAATTAAATAATCAAGAGGTAAAAGAATCCAAATTTGCAACTTAAATTACATTTATAGTTAAATCCATAATGAAAACTTAGTTATAAATTCAATAAACAATACAAAGGTTCATAAATATAAATTCTTGCATGTATCTTAGAACAAATATAATCCAAATATCAATCCAATTCAAGAATAAAAATAGTCACAATATAGAATTTAATTGTCTCATGAAAATACAATATAAAATTATTTAAAACTAAATAATATCAAGGTCTTGAATTAAAAAAAAAAAATGGAATCACTCCTTTGTGGTTTTCAAATGCTAGCCCAAGCCTTAGTTTCCTCCATGCCCCTCCCAAATTGTTTCCCAAGCAAGGTCAAACTCCCATGGATGACGTAAAATTGATGGAATAATAAGAGACATATGATACGTAAATAAATGGAATGAAAATTAATAAATGGAGAGGGGGTCCCCTTTCTCATGAGAATGCTTCTTCTTAAGAGCAAGAAGGGGTTTTTAGGTATAAGAATTAAGCTCATTTAAACTTAGCCATTAGATTGTGCTTGAACTTCAAGAAACAATTTTCCACCATTGAATTTCCTCTTTAACTCTTCCTTGACCTACAAGAATTAAGTATATATATAAATGTAGATTATATTCAAGTATAATATAATCTATATCAAAATTAAATATTAGATATCCACAAAAATAAGACAAGAAATTGCAAAACTTTCCAAAAATCAATCTTTCTAAAAATATGAGAATTGTTTCCAAATAAGAATTTGAAGCTAAAAATAAGAAATCACAAAATATTCATATTTTCAATCCAAAATCAATATTTTTATAAAAAAATCCTAAAATTAATCAATTAATCTAATAATGCATAAGAAATCCATTTAGGCCCAAAATATCATTTAATTCCTAAATTAATGTAGGATAAAATATGTCAAAATTGAGCTTTATTAGGCTTCTACCATGATAATTATCCTATATCTAATTATAAATGCAAGGGTTGTAGTACTCTTGATGGGCTTCGATATTTAAAATTAGGAAGCTCCAATTCTACAGCATCAAGGGATTTATAAGAGAATAAAAGGATTCAAGACCACTGATATCAAGCTTTAAGGCTAAAAACCTAACTACAAAAAAAAAGAAGGAAATCATGTTTTTTCTACAAATCATTTTAGAGAATGAAGTGGGGATCATTGAGTTTTTGGTCATGCCATTTAGTTTAACTAATGCCGTAATCCCGTTCCTGTGTTATACATAAACAAGATCTTCATGCCCTATCTAGATAAATTTAAAGTGGTTTTTGTATATCCTCATCCACTCCCAGGATGAGAAGAGGCATGAGGAGCATCTCAAAGTTAAGTACAAGTTAATTACATAAAACAATTAAGTACATGAGAATAGCTTAGTGGGTATTGCACGTCAAGGGACACTTTCTTGATTAACTTCCCTACACAACATGTTAAATACATGAATAGTCTCTATTATCAAACTTATTATTTTAGGTGGAGAAATCACCCAAACTTCTCTTGGAATTAGAGCCCTAAATTAAGCATCCTTACTTGAAGACAATAACTTGGAGATACCATTCCACATCTAAGATGGGATAGGAAGAGTGTAAATAGAACTAATACCATACCAAATATGTGTGTTGTCTATCTTCTTTAACATGAAGACCCTTCAAGTATTTGTTGGTGACTTCTTAGTATTTTGGGAACTTTTTTCAGAAGACTGCTTGGATAATTTGGTAGCCATGTTCTATCAATGTGAAGAAACCAATCTGACTTTGAATGGCTAAAAAAAATCTAATTTAGTGTGTAGAAGGTATAGTACTTGGCAATCTAGTTTCAAATCAAGGCTTAAAAGTTAACAAGGGCCAAAACTTTTGTCATTGAGCAATTACCTACTCTAAAAAATGTTAAAGGTGTCCACAAGTTTCTTAGGTTGAACAAGGTTCTAATGCTGTTTCATGAGACTTCTCCAAATAGCTGAGTCGCTTTATTACTTGCTTGAGAAAGATATTTGTGTTCAAGTTTGATTGAGTGTTTGAAAGCTTTTGAAGAACTAAAAAGAGAAGACTTGTGTCAGCACTATTAGCAGCTTCATATTGGAGTTACCTTATACCATCATGTGACTTGGTAATGGATGGTGTGCTTCTCTAGATGAAGATGAAGATCTTTCACCCCATATTTTTTGTTAAATGATATATGCTTCACGTGCTGCTGAGTTTATTTTATTAGACTATTTAATTATTATTTTATTAGTTTAAATAAGTCAAGTCAGTAATCCCATGCAATCCAATTCCATATCCCCCACTTTCACTCTTTTAATTATTATATTTAGTGTTTATGTAGTGGTCTCCAAGTCATTGTACGCTTATATATGGCCACCACATTGATCAATAAACAGTTGCATTTCGTTTGCCTCGTACCTAGTTTTATCCAACAATCGTGGCATTAGATCTTGGTTCAAAACAGATATAGAATTGGATTGCATGGGATCACAAACTTGACTTATTCAAATTAATAAAATAATAAACTTAGCAGCATGTGAAGCATATATCATTCAACACTCCCCCTTGCTTCAAAGCTGCATACACCCATTTACATTTTGAAATCTTCTTTCTAATTGAAAGTAACTTGGTCATTATATTTGCAACTTGCTCTTTTTTTCATGTGCTACAAGATTACATATGAAGTGGTGCCAGATATCAATGTGTTT
>NW_021634630.1:0-39552 GCF_004799145.2 Neltuma alba
TTTAACGGATAATTTTAAAGAGAAAATGGTTTATTTTCTCTAAAAATTATGGAAAAATACTTAGAGCTTTATATTTAATCTGAAATTTTAGGATAATCATTTGAGATAGTAAAGAAGATAGTTGAGGCATAAAATCCTTAAATTGGGTTAAGGATTAATTTCTGAAATTAAGAGCTATTTTCTTGAAAATTCTAGAAAATAGTTAGGAGTTGACTTTTGACCTAAAATTTTTAGAGAAATTATTTTATGGGTCAAAGAAGATAATAGAGAAGGAAAATCCAAACAAAACATCATGGAAAAATTTTGGATTTATTCTATGATTTCAGAAATTTAGTGAAAGGATGAAATTGGAAATAAGAATGGTTTAGAGGGCAAAATGGTCCATGAAATTTTCTTATATACTGTAGCCTTCTTTATTAACCATCAGCACCGTGCGTCTCCTTCATTTCATCCTTTCCGCGCGTTGAGGGAGCTTGAGAGAGACAGAGACGCGACAGGGGAGGACGAAGGCAAAGGTCATGATCGGAGGTGCTTGGGTCACATGCAAACCGATTAACTTTGCAAGGTGAACCTCCTGATCAATCTTCCGTCTTTTTCTTTTCTGTTTTCAGTGTATTCTAGCTGCAATGGAGGAGAGACAGAGTTGGGGTAGTGAGAGAAAGTGAAGAAACGAACAGGAGGACGAATGGGTTCGTGTCCTATAGCTAGATTGAGGTATATGATGCTTGTTTTTGAGCTTGCATGTCCCTTCCCTTGCCTCTGCCTTGCTTCCCGAACTCTGTGTTGTGGGTTTTGAGTTTCGAAATCATGGAGCTTTGGGAGTGGGAAGTCCGAAATATGTGTAGGTTTCCTTGCATGTTGATTCTGTGGCTGGAGATTTATTCCTTTCCTCTGGTTTTGTTGGCTGAACTGATATAACATATATGTATACATCGACGGCGTTGCATGTATTTTCGCTACTCTGTTTGGGTTGTCAGAAACAGAGCCCATATTTTCCTTGGTGTAAGGCGTCGGCTATGGTACAAGGAGAGGAGGAAAAGAAAGAAAATGGAGTGGCTGTTTGCTGTCTCTGTTTTCTACTGTCAAGGCGGAGGATAAAGGTTCACGGAAGTGGTGCTTGGTTTGGGTATTGGTTTCGTTCGTTTTCCTCGGTTATGTCGACTGAAAACAGAGATTGTAATTTCCTAATTATAGAGTATTTGATTCTGTAGTTTTGGGAGGAAAATAGTCGAATATAAATGCATATATTTATATATGGGTGTTTCGAGTTCTCAATTAAATGTAGGAAGATAACGATTTTACTGTTGAATGGAGTTGGGGCTGGGTTTTATATATATCCCTATATGTATGCTAGTAACCCAGTTCATAAGTATCGTTTTCTGCTTGATGGAGTATTATTATTATGACGCAAAGCTTGAAATGTTTATTAGGAAGCGAAGGCCGTGAGGCACATTGGGAATAGGTTGTGTGTGTCGTATAGGGAATTAAAATGAAACACCACACATATATATGGATAGTTAGTTGTGACACAAAATACTGAAGTTAGAATTAGAAACCGATTGAATTGTTAAAGATTAATTCCTAGAAGTTGCTGATCACTCATAATAGTATTAGCATATAGTACATGTGAATTAGATATCATTGTAGGTAAAGTTGCTGATGGTAAGATTATAAAATTTGACGCCATAGAATAATGGTATTATGCTGTCAAATCTGAAAGAAAATTCTGTGAAAGGAATATTCATATCTATGGTTTTATAAATGTGATGATGGTGGATGATTGGATTGTTGGACTGTTACTTCTGAAGCTATAAATGCTTTATTGTTTGAGTTCTGCACATAGAATAAATAGTGATTTTCTTTATATATAAATTATAGTTGAAGATTTAGAGTGAAGATTAATTATATTGAGTTTTAAAGGATAGGCTTGAAGTAATGTCTTGAAGTTAGGAATAATTCCCAGATTATGAAAGGTTATTGGAGGAATGTTAGGCCAAAGATTAAGATTAATAAGGTTTGAAATTGAAATTGAAATTGCTTGGTTTGGAAATAAGATGAAATCAATTTGTCTGTCTCGGCCATGGGTGAAAATTAGTGAAGTTGGATTTTAATTAATTTAACTTCATTGGGATTGGATGATTGAGGTATGAAGGGCACCTTGTTGTCCTTAAAAGTGATATATATATATATATTGTGGTGTGTGTGTGTGTGTGTATGTATATAATCTTTGACCGAGATGACTAGTTACTAAGTAAGTAACACTACGGGTTGAGATAAAGGAGCAAGCGTTCCAATGAGAATGGTTTAAACAAGAAAATTGTCCAGGATGATCAACTGCTACGTAAGGGTAGAGATTAAAGAAGATTTGGGATTTAAAGAGTTATTTAATTTATGAGATACAGTTGGATCAAGTACTGATCTACCCTTACTAATATGATAGGTTGTTATATCTGCTCAAGCCCACCAAAAATAAAAGAAAGGAGAACGGTAAGGTTTGATTTGGAGGGATGCGGACCAGGTAGTAGTTTTTCCTCCCTTACACTTGTGTATGATTGCTGCATGTCTGTTTGTGCCATATTGCTATTCAAAAAGCATGAGAACATGTAATCCTTAATTCCTTGCATGGATTATTTAGCCGTGATCACGTGCAGCTGATAGACATGGGGCAGTGATTGCCAATTATTTGCGCTTTACTTATTCAGCTTGTCTAACAGACATGGGGCAGTGATTGCCAATTATATGCGCGGCAGTATTGCCAATTATTTGCGCATTATTTATTCAGCTGTCTATCTGTCATTGCGCATAAATGCTTAATTGCATTAGCTTGCAAGGTTTTGTTCCATATGGCTTGTTTTGCATGTTTTATGTGATCTGCACATTTGTTTGATGGAAATTACTACTACGGGGATTCTTCGGAATCTCACCCCCCAATTTATGATGAACAGTGAAGGCTAGTAGCTAGAAGGACAAGGAGGTTATTTAAGAAGAAGATGGGCTGGTTGAAGATCAAAGATACCTGTTATAATTCTGTAAATTGTATAGTAAAATATTCGGGCAAGTAACTTTACTTGCTTTATGGAAATATTATTTTGTATCCTTTAGAAGAAGGAGGTGAGCATTGCCAGGTGCACGTATATGCTGTCAACCAAGAGCATTGCTTTATTTTTAATATAATATTATAAGATTGTATAGTATGAAATTATTTTAGATGATAATAGATTAAGTTGAAAGCAGGGTTGATATTGGATCACTCATCAGTTATCTGAAGCTTTGAAATATTTGATCAACAGATTCTAATGTTAAAGGAAAAAAAAAATCCTTGTTTTTTTCCCAGGACAGAAACCTGGCGTTAGTGATTCACAGACGTTAAAATGATCCTATTAGTATATAAAAGTGAGGTGTTGCAAGTATATATGATTATTACATAAAAACGTATATATGATTAATTTGTAGAATTTTTATAAATTATAGATTAAATTTTAAAATATTGAAAATAGATGATAACCGAATATTAATATTCCCCCTGTTTTTTTAGCGAATAATCCCTTATCAAAACTTGAGATGTGGGAATTTTGTTATGGGCAATTGAAGAAAATGAAAATGTGGTTCAATCACATTTCATGAAGTAATGAAAAGACATTCTTATCATAAACGTATATTTTGGGTTACTTTGTAATCTATACAATAAAATGATAATAAAATATGGTTCATAATGTGATAACGGACTGTTTTGTATGGTTAAATTTTTACTTCATCACTAATGTAATTTTCTTTCTCTTTTGTTGCATCAACTTTTTTAAGGACAACTTAATGTTTGCATGGTTAACATTTTTACTATTTTCTTTACTCTCAAATTTAGATTTCATGCATGGTGGTTTTAAGAAAGGAATAATTGTCTTACCCAAAAATTAAAAATAAATATATAAATAAACTAAATGCATAAATATTGTTAAAGGAACAATATATCCACGCAAGCTTCTTTTCAATAATGAAAGTGTGCTCCTAGATTAATAAAGGGACATTTATGTCATTTCCTTTGAATTTTAAAATTTTAATTTGGGTTTACTTCCTTCTCTATCATTTTGAAGTATTAGGTGCTAAATTGAAAAATACTAATTTCAGGATTTTTTTTCCCCCTAGAATTTTGCTTACATCACTAAACAAAGTTTACTAATAGAATACGTCTCAAACTTCAAAGCATGTTTAAATCATAACTTTGTTCGAACATCAGCCAAAAACTTGGAATTCATTTGGGTACATATTAAGTCATATTCTCAAAATAAACCAACCTTAATTCTGTTAGGATCGATCTTATCCTTTAATATAATTTTTCAAATTTTTTTCTTTAAAATTGCATAAGGTAATTCCTATTAGTATCGAGCTTAAGAATGGATTATTAGATTGATGATTCTGCTCCTTGAAATATCAGACAAAAAGCTGTACTTTAAAAAATGCTTGTTCTTAACCTTTTTCCTTTTAGTAAATATTTATATTATAGATTGTTTGTGTAGTGAATGTATCTTATAACGTTAATATTATTCAACCTTCTGCTTTTAGACGTAAGAATTGTACACCGCGTTGCTTTTAATTCTCTTCACGTAAATAACGTGAGTATGTTTTACTTCCTTTTAAATTTATTGTATAGACATTTCTTCTTTTTAAATACACTATCAATATACACCAAAATATTACATATATAGACACAGACACAGACACACACACACAGACACACACACACATATAAAGTGTTATTATTTACATGTATCTTTTTGAGACGCAATACATACAATCAAATTAAGACTAAAGACTTTTTGAGTTACTCTCTCAAATTAGACTGAATCAATGAAAATGAAATGTGGTCCAAGAAGAAAAATTTCATTTCATAAAGTGATAAAGAATCTTTCTCATCATTACTAACGTATATTTTGAGTTACTTTGTGGGTTATACAATACAGTCATAATAAAAATATGATCCTTGATGTAATAACATACTATTTGTAGAGTCAAAATTTCTCCTCATCATGAAGTAATTTTCTTCCTCTTTTGTTACATCAACTTCTTTTTTGGGGATAACTTAGTGTTTGAACACTCAACCATTAATATACATATACTACTAATTATTTTTTAAACTAACATTTTTATTATTTGCTATACTCGCAAATTTTTTATCAAATGATAATTTCCTATCAAAGTAAGACTAATGCAATGAAAATGAAAAGGTGTGTGGTCTAATAATTGAAATTACACTTCATAAAATGAAAAAGCTTGTTCGCATCACTAACATATATTTTGGGATTACTTTGTGGCCTTACAATATGGTGATAATAAAAACATGGTTTTTGATATTATAATACCCCACATGTAGGGTAAAAAATTCTCCTCATTACTAACATAATTGTATTTCACTTTCATTGCATTGACTTAACATTTGAAAAGTCTATCATGCAATGTGCCTACTCTTTTGAGGTGGATGGGTGACTGAGTCCTTTTCATTAAAAAAATAATTATTCAGTTATTGAGTTTGTAGAAATATTGTTCTATTTATTTTGGGATTTTTTTTTAAACCGCATAATCTATTTATATATCTATTTTTAGCTTGCCAAACGTATCATTAGTTCACGCCCCTCCCACAATTTATAAATCAAAGTATCAATAAATTCAATTTATGGTTACATATTCAGCTATTAATAATATTAAAAAACCATGCAAATATTTAAAATGCGCACAGAGAGGGGGGGAGAGAGAGAGATTACAGTTTAAGGACTTTGGGTATTTTTATAAATGCACAAAATATCAAAGATATAAAACAGATATCTTTATGTGCTGGCCAGTTAAAAACTGTATAATATCTATAATTTATATTGTTAAATTAAATTTTTAACTTTTGAAAATTACGACATTATTTTCAAATTGAAAAAAATTTCTCAAGTCCCTATGCCAATGATTAATCTGCCTTTTAGCCGAACTTAAATATTATCATGAGAGATGCCTTTTTGCAATTTGGGCACGGCATTGTGTTTATGTGCCTTACCTTTTCTTGGCAACGGAGGGAGAGACGACGTGTGATGAAAAGAGAAACCAGCATTTTCGTCTGTCTAATTATTGAAAGACAGGAAGGAAAATTTCTTTTGGTCTACTGAAAAAATGGGAGAAATGAAAACATATTAACCATGAAGCTTCCATATTTAATTTTCTGCAAAACATGTAATGCTAATATAGTACTCTTCATATAAGTGAAGGAACAATGTATCCACACAAACTTCTTCTTACTAACATAGTTTTGCGGTATTCTCTCTTACGTACTAAGAAGTGAAATTGAATTACATTTTATAAAGTGACAAAACTTATTCTTATCATTAATGTATATTTTGGGCTACTCTATGACCTATACAGCGTCGTAGTAATAAAAATGTTGTCCTTAATGTGATAACAAACCACTTGTAGGGTTGAAGTTTTTCCTCATCACTAACTTAATTTTCTTTCTTTTTCATTGCATCAATTTTTTTTTGAGATAATTTATTGTTTGAAAAGTCAATGCATGTGCCTCTATTTTTTAGGAGAATGAATGAGTCATTTTTATTTTAGAAAAAGTAGCTTCATAATTAAATTTTGTTATATGAATTTATTGTTCGCAATTAATTTTTCTAATCTCTAATTTCTAGATTAGGTAAGAAGAAACATTATCGACACAAGGTTTCAACAAAGACTCGAAATACTGACTCCATCATAGCTTTCGATCTCATGTTTGCTTTCTATAATTTAATATATTAATATTCACAGTTGTCCAAAAAATGTATATAAATTTACGCAATAAAGTTTGTAATAATAAATTGCGCTATTTACAAATTATGAATACAATAACAATTAAAGCATTTCTCTAGTTGTCCATCTTACAAACCATGCATCGAAACATGTCAAGCAGCTCTTCCTTTTTCAAACCATGACATTCTCAGCAAGTTTTCGAAATAATAGTAGAAAAAGCTTCAATATAATTGGCTAAATGTAAAATAGAAATAGTCATTTCCGAAAAATCTGTTATCTTTTTTTTTTTTTTTGGGCAGGCAAAATCACACAAAATGTCCATCATGATATAGTACTCTTCATATACAAGCTCTCATTCTCCACAATCTTTCTTTATTTCACAATCTCATCTCATCCTGATATGATATATCTATGACTTATAGAACAAAAGCTCCACTTAGGCTTGAAAGACCAACTTCATGCTTATCAAAAACTAAAATTCATGACAAGTTCAGTGAGATAAATGACAAGTTTAGTAAAACGAATGACAACTTCTGATAAGCAATTCATAAAAATTTAAGTTCCATGTTAAAATGACATAATTTTTAGATTTCTTTAGCAGATAACAAGTTTTGATAAGCAATTTATAATAAGTTTAGTAAAGTGAATGACAGGTTTAGTATGGCGAATGATGTAACACCCCGAATTTTATGACTCAGGATGAGTAGAAAAGAGAAAGTTCATTAAAATTATTTAATAGCTCAATCACAATTGGGGAAAAATTATGGAATATTGATTTTTAAGATTTAGAGACATATTGGAAAAGGTATTTCCCCAAAAATAGCTTAAATATTTTTAATAGATAATTTTAAGAGAAAAATGGTTTATTTTCTCTGAAAATTATGGAAAAATACTTAGAGATTTATGTTTAATCTGAAAATTTTAGGATGATCATTTGAGATAGTGAAGAAGATATTTGAGGCATAAAATCCTTAAAATGAGTTAAGGATTAATTTCTGGAATTAAGAGTTATTTTCTTGGAAATTCAAGAAAAATAGTTATGAGTTAATTTTTGACCCAAAATGTTTAGAGAAATTATTTTATGGATCAAAGAAGCTAGTCGAAAAGAAAGATCCATATAAAACATAGTGGAGTAATTTTTGGGTTTATCTATTTATCTCAGAATTATAGAGGAAGCATGAAAGTGAAAGAAAGCAATGAGCGTAAGGGCAAAGTGGACATTTCGTTTGTTTTTACTTCCTCATCACACGTGTACTGCCTCACCGCTTAACATAAGATAACACTCTTCCTCCTGATTTTTCATTCGGCCACTCGAAGGAAAAGAGAGAGAGACGGAAAGCGAGAGAGGGAGAGCACGGGAAAAAGCAGTACCGGAGTTGGTGATCGGAGGTAGTGATCGGTGGTCAGATTCCTGCATGCAAACGGAGTTTCAGATTCAGGTGAGCCCTCTGATCATCATTCTACTCTTCGTTCTTTGGTTTGCTGCGTGTTTGAAGAGTTAATGATGAAAGAAGTTTGGGTTCTAGTGAGAGAAACTCTTGGTTAAGTCTGAAGCTCAATGATGATGAAAGAGTAGTGTTTGTTGATGATGATGGAGTATGATTTTTAGCTTGCATGTGGATTTCCTTGCTCTGTTTTGTTGCTGGCCGAACAGGGGTTGAGTGGCTGGTTTAGGATGATAATGAGTTAAGTTCATGGAGTGAGCATATTATATTGCATGTTGCTTATCTCCTCTGCAAGTTAAACTTGAATAGTTGTTGTTGTTGTTTCTGATGCGGGTAGCGTCAGGTTCTGGTGGAATTAAAGGGGGAAAATTGCACTATTCAGTGTATATATGAGGCCGTATGTGATATTGGTTTGTGAAGTGACGGTTTTCGAACCCCAAGCTCCGTTTTAATTAAGTGACATGGAGTTCCCTGTTTTGGTTGTATAGTGTCGGTTCATAGTAACAAAAGTAAGGGAAGTTCAGATATTATGCAAAAGAGCTTTAGATGGTGCTGTGTGATAGTTTGGTGAACGTTTTCAAATCAGTAAAAAGAACAAAATCCAGAATATGGGTGCTGATGTACGAAACATTTATGGAGGTTAGAAAGTGGCTAAGTTATATATATAGAGAACGAAGCTATTTGGATATATATTAGTGAATGTGTGTGTGTGTGTGTGTATGGGGGAAAGCCGTGGAAGTATGAGTGGCAAACATTGAAATTGAAATGGAATTGGGAGGAAGTTTAGGCATGATTTTATATATATATATATATATATATATATATGAGTCTATGTGTATAAGTGTCCGCTTGGTTCAGTGATTTAAGAAGAAAAAGTTGCTTCAGTAAATATTAATTGATATGGGAGAAAGGCGAAGCTAAGAGCCTAATATATATGTATACTTGGGAGAGTGTTTCAGTTAGTTGGAATTTTCGAATTATTGAAGTTAAGTAAGGATCTTAAAGGTATATGAGTTGCTAATAATAACTAGAAAAGTTTGTAGATTTATTTTGGAGTGTTAGATTAAATTTATTTGGTGGAATAAGGAAAAGTAAAGTAACACTATGGGTTGAGATAAGGAAGGAAACATTCCAAAGAGAATAGTTTAAATAAGGAAAAATTGTCCAGGATGACCAACTATTAAGTGAGGGTAGAGATTGAAAGAGATTGGGATTTAAAGAGAGTTATTTAATTTATAAATTATGTTGGATCAAGCATTAACCTACCCTTACTAATATAATAGGTTTTTATATCTGCTAAAGCCCACCAAGAAGCAGAAAGAAAGGAGAACGGTAAGGTTTGATTTGGAGGGATGCGGACCAGGTAGTAGTTCTTTCCTCCCTTACACTTGTGTATGATTGCTGCATGTCTGTTTGTGCCATATTACTTTTCTAAAGCATGAGAACATGTAATCCTTAATTCCTTGCATGGATTTTTAACCGTGACCACGTGCAGCTGATAAACATGGGGCAGTGATTGCCAATTATATGCGCGGCAGTGATTGCCAGTTATTTGCGCGGCAGTGATTGCCAATTATATGCGCGGCAGTGATTGCCAGTTATTTGCGCGGCAGTGATTGCCAGTTATATGCGCGGCAGTGATTGCCAGTTATATGCGCGGCAGTGATTGCCAGTTATATGCGCGGCAGTGATTGCCAGTTATATGCGCGGCAGTGATTGCCAGTTATATGCGCGGCAGTGATTGCCAGTTATTTGCGCGGCAGTGATTGCCAGTTATATGCGCGGCAGTGATTGCCAGTTATTTGCGCGGCAGTGATTGCCAATTATATGCGCGGCAGTGATTGCCAATTATTAGCGCATTATTTATTCAGCTTGTCTAATAGACATGGGACAGTGATCGCCAGGTATTTGTGCATTATTTATTCAGCTTTTCTATCTGTCATTGCGCATAAATGCTTAATTGTATTAGCTTGCAAGGTTATGTTCCACTTTGGCTTGTTTTGCATGTTTTATGTGATCTACACATTTGTGTGATGGAAATTACTACTACGGGGATTCTTCGGAATCTCACCCCCCAATTTATGATGAACAGTGAAAGCTAGTAGCCCGAAGAACAAGGAGGTTGTTTAAGAAGAAGGTGGCTGGTTGAAGAGCAGAGATACCTGTTATAATTTTGTAAATTGTATAGCAAATTATTCGGGCAAGTAACTTTACTTGCTTTATGGAAATATTATTTTGTATCCTTTAGAAGAAGGAGGTGAGCATTGCCAGGTACACGTATATGCTGTCAACCAAGAGCGTTGCTTTATTTTTAATATAATATTATAAGATTGTATAGTATGAAATTATTTTAGATGATAATAGATTAAGTTGAAAGCAGGGTTATTATTGGATCACTCATCAGTAATCTGAAGGTTTGAAATATTTGATCAACGGATTCTGATGTTAAATGAAAAAAAAAAAATTTCCCTGTCTTTTCCCAGGATGGAAACCTGGTGTTAGTAATTCACAGACGTTAAAATGATCCTATTATTAGTATATAAAAGTGAGGTGTTGCATTTATGGTATCAGAGCAGAGGTTCTGGCTTTGGGTAGAACGGTCTGCTTATGTTTGTGTTAGAAGTCTACCACTGTAAATGGTTAAACTTGTATTTGCTAGACTTGTTGTAATTCTTAAAGAAGAACTAAGGAGTATTAAGATCTGAAGTTCAAGTCCTCAGTGAATCAAGGGTTTAGAGTAAACTTATGAAGCATCGTTTCAGGCTAAATCGGATTTAATGAGATATGAATTATATAATATGATCTGAATAAAATATTAATCTGATGTGTTTGAGGTATATTTAAGATAAGTTTGAGGTATGCTTGAGGTTTGTATTTTAGATGGTGTTGATCTTCTTGAGTTTGATGATGTTCCCTATTTTAAGTTCAATTGATGATGAACTAGATGTTTAGCAGTATGATTTGAGAAGTGCCATGAGACAAGAGAATCTACAATAGCTGTAAGCTAGCTTAGATTCCTGAATAGACAAGAGAAAGTACTATGAGACAACAATTGAAAGGGATGAAGACTTGAGAAACTCATTATGAATAGAGAACCTCTTGGATATGTGTCATAAACAAATATTTGAGCCCAAGAGATAGTCTAGACCTGTGAATCTAGTATACATGATTATGAGAATTGGGTACGAAGTTAGAGGATTATTTTTAATAAATTAGAATAAGAGAGCTAATGATAAGCTTGATGCATAACTGTAAGGGCTATTCAGTGAAAATGTGTAAATGGTTATAGTCAAGGAAATTATATAACAGTGTTATTTTGATGATTGATGCTTGTTAATAGCAAGTTAGTGAAAGAGTAGTTGAAATTGATTGAAACTTGTTGTTTGAGGTTTGTTGAGGTTCTAAAAGGTAGATAAGGAAATTTTAGTAGCCATCGAATGATCAATGATGCAAAGGAGTTGGAAATTGAGAAGCTTGAATATAATAGAATGTGATTAAAATTATTAGCTGCTTGTCTTTTGAATGTTAGCATGTTAAGTTTCTATTCTTAGGAACTATTCTTTTGAATAGTGGAAGGATGTTCCATACCAGCTAGAAGTAGACAAATAGGGGTACATGAGAAGGAAGGAAGATTCCCTGTGAACCTTATGCGATAGGTTCTAAACTGTCTTAATAATGAATGACGAATGATAAAAGAGATTAACAAAATCATAAGAAAGACAAGAAAGAAAATGAAATATATATATATAGACGAAAGGAAAGGGGCAGCAGCAACAATAGCTTATGTTTTCGACCATATTTAGTTCAACATCTAATCTGCTTTGCCAATACAAGTGGAGTCATTAAGGAAACAAGATCAAATAAAGCAGCAGATTTCAAAGGTATGTAAGAGTTGAAGTTTTGAAGAAGTAAAATTCAAATTATTTACATTTATTGAGAAGATCAAATTATGGTGCAAATTAGTCCGGGAGCAGGAAGATATATCTTTTGATTCCAATACTATTATTATAAATGCTACTAAGGGACAAGATGAGTAAAGGCAAAGGTATAGTCAGATGCCTAACTATAGTGCCTGCTCAACAGGAATATATTTGAATGATATTCAAATACTCAGAAAAGTTGGGACTAAACAGTATGCCTATGATATTTGTAAGGTACACGAATAAAGTACTCAGGTCATTAATGAAGTTAAAGATATAATTTTTACAGTTGAGGTTTAGTATTGGCAGTTTAGTAAAAGAGTTATGGTACGCAGTAAGAGTTTTCAGAGGAACCTAAAAATAGTTGACTGCTAAACTTAGTATGAGAAAGGTCTTGACCACTGAATGTTTCCCAAGATAGTGGGAACTGGTCCTCTGAGAGAAAGAGAAAAGCAGCCGAGGCAAGGCGATATGGAGTTGACCTTATGCTAATGAAAGCATAAAATACATTAAGGGCCAAGAGTAATGATGGGATCAGATATCCTTTGCGTCTAGCAGAATACTATGGAAGATTTAAGGAAAATTCTCTTATGCTACCAAATAGCTAACTGCCAAAGAAATTGACATTACAATTAGATGAATTTCATGCTAAACACTTTAATGAGTATTATTGCCTTAATTGCAAGATGGATGCCACTTCTATAGTACTTAGATGAGTCAGGTTGAGAGGTAATGATATGTTTTCATAAGAAAGTATAGGTAGCCACTAACGCAGAGTAAAGAGACTTTCCCTGAGGTTGAGTCAAAGTTAAGAGACTCCCTTACCAGAGTGTAATGGCAAGAGTTAAGAAAGCCAAATAGGGATATAAGTCTATTCTTTATCATAAAGGCAAAGTGGCGACCTAAGCCTTTGAACAGTTAAGGCAGCCTTGAGAGAGATAAGGCAGTATCATGAGTTCTCTCCCTGTGCCATCTAAAGTTATTAGAAGTGGTAAGACCCTATACTAAGGCAGGGCAAGTATAGTATGTGGTAAGACCCTATACTAAGGTAGGGCAAGTATGGTATGTGGCCTAAGCATAATGTTGACTCTAATGGCCACAAGGATGAATAAATAGCTCAAAGAGCTAGCCGACATGGTGGACGAATTGATATAAAGCTTGAGAAAGTTGAGAATAAGATAATGAAGTTAAATGAGAAGTGTAAGGAGATAATGTTGGAGTTGCCAAAAGGAATGAGTAAGGTCTAAGAAGCAATGTGGGTATCTAAGATCAGTTTTGGAGAATTATCAGTATGGTTGCCAGATTTCATAGAGATAAAGTTATTCTATAACTTCATTCTTTGGTCTTGAAAATTCCTAGAAAGGGATCACAGTTAGATCCAAGAAGTGGGCTTAGAGAGATCACAGTTAGATCTCAAGATCGCAGTTAGATCTTATGGTCATAGAAGACCCAAAGGAGAGTTATTAATGCCCAAAGTAAAGCAGTTTTCTCTGGGAAGACAATGACCTTAGATGAGTTTAGAATAAAGAATTTCTTGAGACTGGTTAACCATCACAGAGAGAGTATCCTTGATTTTTCTTCAGATAGCCAAGTTGCTAAATAGACCGAGCTCAATTCTAATTGGTCAACAAAGGAAAGTAAGAGTTAACAAAGTGTAGTGCTGCAAGTCCCAAGTAGAATGCATTTAGGCAAGCTAAGTTTGGGGTAAGAAAGTAAGAGGAATAGAAAAAGTCCCCAAATATTATATCAATGGATTGAGTACTAAGAGATAATGCCAAAGGTAAGGTAGAAAATAACAAAGTAAGATTTTCAGAATGGTTGATACCATTAACATGTTTTGATTGATGCCGAATACTTAGAATCATTGATGCAATTGATATACCTTGGTTGATATTTAGGTACTCAGAATGATGGATGCCATTAACAAGTCTTAGTTGATGTCAAGTATCTAGCATTGGGGATGTGATCTATCATGACATGAGTTAGAGCACTGAGAAAATTTCATAGTTAGCAAAGAAGATAGTCAACGTTGAAGGTGGGAGACCATGTTTCCTCAATGTATCCCCAACTACATACATAAGTTGATCTATAAAGATCAGAAGAGTTATATTGATAAAAGAAGAAGACCGTTGGAATTCGAGATGGAAGATTATGTTTCCTTGAAAATAGTACCGACTATGGGCATAGGAAAATCAAAGAAAATGAGGAAATTAAATTCGAGTTACATAGGACTATTTGAAATTCTTGTAAAAGTAGGCCCAATGGTGTATCAGATAGCTATACCTCCATAGTTGAGTAAGTTATATAATGTTTTTCACGTGTCACAACTGAAAAAGTATTAACCAGACTAAGAGCATGTCATTGAACATGAAGAAATAGATCTACAAGATGATTTGACTTATGATGTGCAACCTGAACGAATCATTGACAAACAAGAGAGAAGATTGAGAAGTAAAAGTATTCCATTTGTGAAAGTGGTCTAGAAGGGATTCTCACCACGAGAAGCTACATGGGAGGTAGAAGAAGAAATGCAAAAGTCATATCCAGACTTTATGCCACAAGGTAATTATCTAAATTTCGAGGACGAAATTTTATTTACGGGGGGAGAATTGTAACACCCCGAATTTTATGACTCAGGATGAGTAGAAAAGAGAAAGTTCATTAAAATTATTTAATAGCTCAATCACAATTGGGGAAAAATTATGGAATATTGATTTTTAAGATTTAGAGACATATTGGAAAAGGTATTTCCCCAAAAATAGCTTAAATATTTTTAATAGATAATTTTAAGAGAAAAATGGTTTATTTTCTCTGAAAATTATGGAAAAATACTTAGAGATTTATGTTTAATCTGAAAATTTTAGGATGATCATTTGAGATAGTGAAGAAGATATTTGAGGCATAAAATCCTTAAAATGAGTTAAGGATTAATTTCTGGAATTAAGAGTTATTTTCTTGGAAATTCAAGAAAAATAGTTATGAGTTAATTTTTGACCCAAAATGTTTAGAGAAATTATTTTATGGATCAAAGAAGCTAGTCGAAAAGAAAGATCCATATAAAACATAGTGGAGTAATTTTTGGGTTTATCTATTTATCTCAGAATTATAGAGGAAGCATGAAAGTGAAAGAAAGCAATGAGCGTAAGGGCAAAGTGGACATTTCGTTTGTTTTTACTTCCTCATCACACGTGTACTGCCTCACCGCTTAACATAAGATAACACTCTTCCTCCTGATTTTTCATTCGGCCACTCGAAGGAAAAGAGAGAGAGACGGAAAGCGAGAGAGGGAGAGCACGGGAAAAAGCAGTACCGGAGTTGGTGATCGGAGGTAGTGATCGGTGGTCAGATTCCTGCATGCAAACGGAGTTTCAGATTCAGGTGAGCCCTCTGATCATCATTCTACTCTTCGTTCTTTGGTTTGCTGCGTGTTTGAAGAGTTAATGATGAAAGAAGTTTGGGTTCTAGTGAGAGAAACTCTTGGTTAAGTCTGAAGCTCAATGATGATGAAAGAGTAGTGTTTGTTGATGATGATGGAGTATGATTTTTAGCTTGCATGTGGATTTCCTTGCTCTGTTTTGTTGCTGGCCGAACAGGGGTTGAGTGGCTGGTTTAGGATGATAATGAGTTAAGTTCATGGAGTGAGCATATTATATTGCATGTTGCTTATCTCCTCTGCAAGTTAAACTTGAATAGTTGTTGTTGTTGTTTCTGATGCGGGTAGCGTCAGGTTCTGGTGGAATTAAAGGGGGAAAATTGCACTATTCAGTGTATATATGAGGCCGTATGTGATATTGGTTTGTGAAGTGACGGTTTTCGAACCCCAAGCTCCGTTTTAATTAAGTGACATGGAGTTCCCTGTTTTGGTTGTATAGTGTCGGTTCATAGTAACAAAAGTAAGGGAAGTTCAGATATTATGCAAAAGAGCTTTAGATGGTGCTGTGTGATAGTTTGGTGAACGTTTTCAAATCAGTAAAAAGAACAAAATCCAGAATATGGGTGCTGATGTACGAAACATTTATGGAGGTTAGAAAGTGGCTAAGTTATATATATAGAGAACGAAGCTATTTGGATATATATTAGTGAATGTGTGTGTGTGTGTGTGTATGGGGGAAAGCCGTGGAAGTATGAGTGGCAAACATTGAAATTGAAATGGAATTGGGAGGAAGTTTAGGCATGATTTTATATATATATATATATATATATATATATGAGTCTATGTGTATAAGTGTCCGCTTGGTTCAGTGATTTAAGAAGAAAAAGTTGCTTCAGTAAATATTAATTGATATGGGAGAAAGGCGAAGCTAAGAGCCTAATATATATGTATACTTGGGAGAGTGTTTCAGTTAGTTGGAATTTTCGAATTATTGAAGTTAAGTAAGGATCTTAAAGGTATATGAGTTGCTAATAATAACTAGAAAAGTTTGTAGATTTATTTTGGAGTGTTAGATTAAATTTATTTGGTGGAATAAGGAAAAGTAAAGTAACACTATGGGTTGAGATAAGGAAGGAAACATTCCAAAGAGAATAGTTTAAATAAGGAAAAATTGTCCAGGATGACCAACTATTAAGTGAGGGTAGAGATTGAAAGAGATTGGGATTTAAAGAGAGTTATTTAATTTATAAATTATGTTGGATCAAGCATTAACCTACCCTTACTAATATAATAGGTTTTTATATCTGCTAAAGCCCACCAAGAAGCAGAAAGAAAGGAGAACGGTAAGGTTTGATTTGGAGGGATGCGGACCAGGTAGTAGTTCTTTCCTCCCTTACACTTGTGTATGATTGCTGCATGTCTGTTTGTGCCATATTACTTTTCTAAAGCATGAGAACATGTAATCCTTAATTCCTTGCATGGATTTTTAACCGTGACCACGTGCAGCTGATAAACATGGGGCAGTGATTGCCAATTATATGCGCGGCAGTGATTGCCAGTTATTTGCGCGGCAGTGATTGCCAATTATATGCGCGGCAGTGATTGCCAGTTATTTGCGCGGCAGTGATTGCCAGTTATATGCGCGGCAGTGATTGCCAGTTATATGCGCGGCAGTGATTGCCAGTTATATGCGCGGCAGTGATTGCCAGTTATTTGCGCGGCAGTGATTGCCAGTTATATGCGCGGCAGTGATTGCCAGTTATTTGCGCGGCAGTGATTGCCAGTTATATGCGCGGCAGTGATTGCCAGTTATTTGCGCGGCAGTGATTGCCAATTATATGCGCGGCAGTGATTGCCAATTATTAGCGCATTATTTATTCAGCTTGTCTAATAGACATGGGACAGTGATCGCCAGGTATTTGTGCATTATTTATTCAGCTTTTCTATCTGTCATTGCGCATAAATGCTTAATTGTATTAGCTTGCAAGGTTATGTTCCACTTTGGCTTGTTTTGCATGTTTTATGTGATCTACACATTTGTGTGATGGAAATTACTACTACGGGGATTCTTCGGAATCTCACCCCCCAATTTATGATGAACAGTGAAAGCTAGTAGCCCGAAGAACAAGGAGGTTGTTTAAGAAGAAGGTGGCTGGTTGAAGAGCAGAGATACCTGTTATAATTTTGTAAATTGTATAGCAAATTATTCGGGCAAGTAACTTTACTTGCTTTATGGAAATATTATTTTGTATCCTTTAGAAGAAGGAGGTGAGCATTGCCAGGTGCACGTATATGCTGTCAACCAAGAGCGTTGCTTTATTTTTAATATAATATTATAAGATTGTATAGTATGAAATTATTTTAGATGATAATAGATTAAGTTGAAAGCAGGGTTATTATTGGATCACTCATCAGTAATCTGAAGGTTTGAAATATTTGATCAACGGATTCTGATGTTAAACGAAAAAAAAAAAAATTTCCCTGTCTTTTCCCAGGATGGAAACCTGGTGTTAGTAATTCACAGACGTTAAAATGATCCTATTATTAGTATATAAAAGTGAGGTGTTGCAAATGACAGCTTCTGATAAGTAATTCATAGAAATTTAAGATTGTGTTAAAATGACAATTTGCACAATTCCGTGGTGAATGACAAGTTTAGCAAGATGAATGACAACTTTTGATAAGCAATTCATAAGAATTTAAGTTTTTGTGTTAAAATGACATGATTTCCTGATTTCTTTAGCAGATGATAAGTTCTAATAAGCAATTTATGACAAATTCAGTCAGGCGAATGACCATTTTAGTAAGACGAATAACAACTTCTGATAAGCAATTCATAGGAATTTATGATTCTATGTTAAAATGACAAGTTGCATAATTCCTCGGCGAATGACAAGTTTAGCAAGGCCAATGACAATTTTTAATAAGTAATTCATGGGAATTTAAGTTCTTGTTTTAAAATGACAGAATTTCTAGATTTCTTTAGCAGATGACAAGTTTTGATAAGCAATTCATGACAAGTTTAGTAAAACTAATGACAAGTTTACTCAGGCGAATGACAACTTTGATACGCAATTCATAGAATTTAAGTTTTTGTGTTAAAATAATAGAATTTTCACAATTCCTTAGCGAATGACAAGTTTGGCAAGACAATTGACAACTTCTGATACACAATTCATAGGAATTTAAGTTTCTGTGTTAAAATGACAGAATTTTTAGATTTCTTTAACAGATGACAAGTTATTATAAGTAATTCATGATAAGTTCAGTAAAATGAATGACAAGTTTAGTAAGGCGAATGACAACTTCTAATAAGCAATTCATACGAATTTAAGATTTTGTGTTAAAATCACAGCAACCAGTTTCTGCAATTAGCCATTTGAATTCAAAAGAGTGGTAGAAAATCATGTTTGAAAAATATTATGAAGTTACCAACAAAAGATAGGAAATCACGTTTGCATTCAATATAATTTTATATCATAGCTCAATCATTTACATATGAAAATTAAAACTAACAACCTCTTCGATTGTCAAGTAGTAACAGCAAGCTCAAAATTTCTATCCATTTCAGTGGCAGCTTCAATATTTACAAGGAACTTACACTAAAATCCACCTTTTCCAAAACTTTTATGATGATTGTCACATTACTACTTGCCAACCCTTCTCATCCTTACCGTTGACGTCACCACCTTCTGACCCCATCGTAAACACCGCCACTCCTTCTCCTTTGATCCCAATTCCCAACTCCTTGTAGATCCTTTAAATCCCAAAAACCTCCTTCATAATCCTTAAAACCCTCTTCCAATCCTGCCCTAATGCACCATCACAATTCCAAGTACTATAAACCGGTCAAAGATGGCGTTATTACATCAACGGTGAAGGTAAAGCCACTAGCAAAGAGAAGGACGAAGAGAGAGAGGAAAAGAAGAAGGAAAGGGAAGGAGAACTAGAGAGGAAGAGAAAGAAAGAAGGGCATTTTGGATATTTCACCATCATTTCATGTTTGCAATATAGGAGTGGGTCTCCTGAAGCCATTTTTCATATTGAGGAACCCATTTAGCAATTTCACATATCGAGAGGTCTTTATTTTAATTTTTGGTCTTTCTAAATAATTATAATTTTTAAGATCCTCCTTGATAAATACCACTCCCTTTAGGTTCTTTATTTCAATTTTCAATTAATATCTTTATTTTTGTTCAGGGGTATTGCAATTTACTTATTACTTCTTTTGGTAAGGGGACTTTAAATCTTCGATTGCAAATCTCTGCAGTTTGGGTTGTGGTTCTTCAAAGATGCAGTTTGTTCGATTAAATGGAAAATTATTCATATGAACCACATTAGAAAATCAAATATATAGAGGCCTTCAGAAATTCATTTTTTTCTGTACAAATTTTACATTTTTACAAATTGATTTACTTATAAATATGAAATTTTACCTTGTAAATATCAATTTTTTTTGCCTGATTTTCTTACATGAAATTTATGCCTAATTTTTCATTGATGACAAATAACAATCGCCATTATTTATTGGGAAGACATTTTTACAAGTAGTTACAATACTACTTCAAAATTTTCAACATCCTACTAGCAGCAGCAACAATAATAGTAGTAATAATAGTAACAATAGTAATAGTAGTAGTCATGATAGTAGTGGTTGTAGTGGTGGTAGTGGTAGTGGTTGTAGTGGTGGTAGTGGTAGTGGTTGTAGTGGTGGTAGTGGTGGTAGTGGTAGTGGTAGTGGTGATAGTGGTGGTGGTGATGGTGGTGGTAATAATAATAGTTGTGAACACATTTTTTCCCTACAAAAATGCTACTTTTTTTGAGTTCAAAATGTATATGCTTTTGGAATTTTAAAAACACACGGTGATAACATGTGTGTGCGTTGCTAACAAATATTTGAGATATGTGTATGTAATATCTACGGATCAATTTTAAGTCCATCTTTTACAATGTTATTGCAACCAATATTCAGCTACGATATTGATATTAAATTAATGGTTCAATAATATAAATGGAAATTCCAATCACAATATTGAAATATTTAAGCAAAGAATTTACAGAAAATATCTTGTGCTTTATCTTTTTTAGTGACAAAAATATCTCGCCGTAAGACCCTTTTACGCAGGCAACAACATATTCAGACCCCTTCTAGTAAGGCTAGGTCAGTTTTTCAAAATAGAAAAGAAGATATTTAAAGAATGAACAATAAAATATAACCAAAAAAATGATTTTATATATTAAAATTTACATACATTTATTTGGTCTCCAAATACAAAAGGTAATCAAATATGACTAAAACATGCTGCTTCAACGAAAAATAAAACATCGTTCGTTTCCATTCGATATTGTTTTGGTTGTTTTTTTAGCATTACACAATGTTATTTTTTCTTGTAGAAGAAAAATAATTTTTTACAAAATAATTGATAATCATATAATTTTTCATTATGATATTTAATTTAATTTTAATCATGATACATTTTGATATAAGAATAAGGGTATTTAATCATTCATATATTTACTCATTTTATTTCCTTCCTGTTTTTTCTTGTCTATCCAAATAGGAGGGGTGATAATATTTTTTCTCCAGTTTTCTCTTCTCCCCATTTTCTCTCTTTCCATTTTCTTTCTTTCTTCCCATCCAAATGGAGAGTAACCACTAGAATGATTTTCATTTCAACAATAAAATTCAAACCTCCTTTAACGTATGTGCCATCCTATATTCATATATACTAAACCAAATTTAATTTTGTTAGGATGTTGTCCTTCACTATAATATTTCAAAATGCTTAAAAAAAATTGCACAAAATGTTCCCTTCAAGTCTGTGGTGTAGAAATTGTATCATCATAGAGTGTCTGTGTCTTTTAAAATATACATACAAAAATACATGCTCTTTTTTGCCATATACAATATATAAAATCTGGAAAAAAAATTAAATTATGAACTATTCATGTGTTTTTGAAGTCAATTGTTGTATTTTCCTTGGGTAAACTAAAATGGCATTACCGAATTAAAATTACAAACACGCACACTGTGAGTTGTTTCGTGTGAAATGGAGTGTGATTTTGATGTCTAATTACAAGTCAAGCAGTCCATGTACCAATGCATCCATCCAATGAACTAAAGATTGTAGACTTTGATAGATATCTTGTGAAGGGTAAGGACAATCTGTCGATGCATGCTTCTTCTCAATAGTAATTAATGTTCTTTGGAGGTATCATCTATACATATGGCCTACAAGATTGACCATAAATGAAATAATGCCGAGAAAATGAAAATGTGGCCCAAGAAGTGGAATTATATTTTCTGAAGAGACGACATGCTGGCTTTTATCGTCGATTTATCAAGGATTTCTCTAAAATCACCAAGCCACTCTGTCAGCTACTTGAGAAAGATGCACCCTTCAACTTTGATCAAGATTGTTTGAAAGCTTTTGAAGAGCTTAAGAGATTATTGATATCTGCTCCGATCATTGTTGCTCCTGATTGGTCATTACCGTTTGAGGTGATGTGTGATGCAAGCGACTATGCGGTTGGAGCTGTTCTTGGACAAAGGAAGGGAAATGTATTTCATCCAATTTACTATGCCAGTAAGACTCTAACAGGAGCTCAGGTAAATTACACCACTACTGAAAAAGAGCTATTGGGTATAGTGTTTGCTTTTGATAAGTTTAGAGCTTACTTGATGGGTGTTAAAATTACTGTCTTTACTGATCATGCTGCAATCAAATATCTGATAAGTAAAAAAGAGTCTAAGCCTAAGTTAATTAGATGGATCTTATTGTTGCAAGAATTTGACGTTCAGATAATTGATAGGAAAGGTTGTGAAAATCATGTTGCTGATCATTTGTCTAGGTTAGAGAACGAGAAAGATGAAAATGAGATTAATGATAGCTTTCCTGATGAACATGTGTTTGTTATTACCTGCACTGAATTGCCTTGGTATGCTGATTATGTGAATTTTCTGTTCTGTGGTGTTCTTCCACCTAATGTCAATTCATATCACAAGAAAAAGTTTTTGCATGATGTGAAGTTATATGTGTGGGATGAACCTTTCTTGTATAAGAGATGTGCTGATCAAGTTTTAAGAAAGTGTGTGCTGCAAAATGAACAATTTGAAATTTTATCTGCTTGCCATGATGCTCCTTACGGAGGCCATTTTAATGGTAACCGTACAGCTTGTAAGATTTTACAATGTGGATATTATTGGCCTACTCTCTTTAAAGATGCCTATGCTTTTGTTTCTCATTGTGATGCATGTCAAAGAACAGGTAACATATCAAAAAGGCATGAAATGCCCCAAACAGGTATTATTGAGGTAGAGTTATTTGATGTATGGGGAATTGATTTCATGGGGCCTTTTATTTCATCTAGAGGACATCAATATATTCTAGTTGCTGTTGATTATGTGAGTAAGTGGATTGAGGCTATGGCATGCCATACTAATGATGCTAATACGGTTGTGCGGTTTTTGAAAAAGAACATTTTTACTCGTTTTGGCACACCGAAAGCCATCATTAGTGATGGGGGGACTCATTTTAATAACAAATTATTTAAAAGTTTGCTTGCAAAGTATGGAGTCACTCATAAAATGGCTTTGGCATACCATCCTCAAACCAATGGCCTATGTGAAGTATCGAATAGAGAAATCAAAAGGATTTTGGAAAAGACTATGAGTCCTACTAGAAAGGATTGGGTAGATAAGCTCGATGATGCATTATGGGCTTATAGGACAGCTTTTAAAACACCTATTGGTATGTCCCCATATCAATTGATATTTGGAAAAGCATGTCACTTACCTATTGAACTAGAGCATAAGGCATTTTGGGCTGTAAAGAAATTGAATTTGATATGAATCAGGCAAGTGAGAAAAGATTGATGCAACTAAATGAGTTAGATGAATTTTGACTACAAGCTTATGAAAGTTCTAGAATTTATAAGGAGAGGACCAAAAGATTTCATGATAAGCACATTTTAATTAGAAAATTTGAACCTGGACAGCTTGTTTTGCTTTAGAACTCACGTTTGAAGTTGTTTCCTGGAAAGCTTAAATCTCGATGGTCAGGACCTTTTAGGGTGATTTCTGTGGCACCAAGTGGAGCTGTGGAGGTCAAAGATGAAAGAACAGGTGATTGCTTCAAGGTGAATGGGCAAAGACTCAAATAGTATCATGGTGGTGAAGTAGATCGATAGAAGATGGTCTACTGCTTATCTACGCCTTCTTGATTTGCTAATATAGTCGAGCTAAAGACTCTAAATTTAGCGCTTATTGGGAGGCAACCCAATTAATTTTGCTCTCATTTAGTTTTTTCCCCCCCCCCCTATTTCATTTGTTCAATCTTGTTTTGCTGATGACCACTCCCATATTTATTTTTCTCTCCCTATTTTTTCCCCTCGTTCTTCACCACACCCCTTCTAAGACTTGTTGCAGGAAAGGAATGCGACATTAAAGGAACTTAAGGAGGACCTCCAACTCCTGATTGACAATTTAATCAGGGAAGTACTAGTTTCTTTCTTTTTATATTTTCTGCAACATTGAGGACAATGTTTGATCTAAGTGTGGGGGGGTGATCTAAGAAATTTAAGGGTTTAAGGTTTTTTTTTAACTTGAATAATTTGGAAGGAAAAGAGGTATTTTGCTTTGATTTTGAGACTATAGGGATTTAAATAAGTATATCTTAGGAGCTAGTGACATGAAAGGAAGTTGATTGCATATACTGAAATTTATGTGATGATGCATGTTTTAGTTTGATTGAATTGAGTAAGATAGTATAACCCTGTTGGAAAGAATTTTGAGCTTAAACATTCAATTCTAGTGTGATTTTTCACTTGTTTGAACTTATTCTTCAGAACTTGTCTTAGTTCTTTTCACAACTACCTTACACATGTGAAATTCTTTAATATGATTTAGGCATTCATATTGCTAGCCAGCTAGACCAAATGGCCGACCATTTAACATATACATCCTTTGTTACCCCTTTGAGCCTGCTAGCCTTTTCTTCCATTCATTATTCATCACATAACACCTTTCATACAAGAATGCATTATTTATTTTATTTCAACCCACCCTACTTGGAGTATCGTCATTAATCAATAACATTATGCAATATTGTATTTTAGTGATCATATAAAATGCATGTTAATAGTTAGGGTGTAAAAAAAAAGCCAAAAAAAAAGAAAATGAAAAAAAAGCCAAAAAAAAAGAGAGAGAGAAGCAAAAGACCATTTGGAAAAAAAAAAGAAAAGAAATAGAAAAAAATATGAAAAGGAAAAAAAAACTCTTGCACCCTAATTACCTAATAAGAAGCTCATTTATCACTAAATACTGCATATATTTTTGCACTCCAAGTTACTTTTCATCAATCCCTTCCATTAATTTCATGCATTCTTGAGAAATTATATCCATAGCCTATGCATTACAAGCCACAAAGTCCTCCTGATTATTGAATGCACATGTAACCGGTGGTAGGGAATTAGAACTACTACAAGCCTATGGTAGAGTAAGTGAACAAGTGAACTGAGTGAAAAAGAACCCCAATGCTAGTAAGTTGAGTGATACACTTTATTTCCTTGAGTGACTATCTTGCTTGAATTCAGTCTTATTAAGCTTTGTATCTTAATATGAGTTTCTTTATATGTGATTGATGACTTGGATTGTCGACTTGGTTTCTAAGTTATTTCTACTTAAATCTTTGAAGTCTCTTAGTCAATTCAATGCGTCTCTCTTCTTAACTACCTTCTTTGCTAGATTAAATTTTTGCCCAGGAGTGCAAAAGTCTAAGTGTGGGCGAATTTGATAATGATTATTTTTATAATTAAATAGGCATAGATTTTGAAATATATTTAGTGAAATCTGTGGATAATTTACCTATTTAACCATCTTTTATTAATGTATCTTCTTTTAAATTAATTATAAGATAAAAGACGATTTTTGCTTAAAATCTACTCAAATCTTTTATTATTTTTAATGCAGGAGATATAAAATTATTGAAAGAAGAAAATATCACAAATAAAAGATGAGGCAAAAGGGGAGCAACATATGCATCAAATAATATATATATATATATATATATTCACATATTAGGAGGATCAAAGGCGTGAAGTTCATGAAAGAAGCAAATCCTCAATTATGATTTAATATTATATTGAAGGATATAAAGACTGAAGAGGCGTGAGGCGTGTGGATTCAAAAATAGTAAATCGGTTGCAATATGATATAGTATATTATATTGACTGCAAGGAAGAAGATAAATCATCCGTGATAACGCAAGGCAAATCATGATGAGATATAATATATTATATTATATTGGATATACATGGATGGAGATGGATAAGAGGCGGGGATCCACGGGAGAGAAGACACGCAACAGTTATAAATAGGTACCGGGGATAGCAGCGAAGGGGCATCTCGACTTCTTCGTGCTATGGTCAACGGCAGCGAGAGCTGAAGACAGAGAAGAAGCAGCGAGTAGAGAGCGGCAGAATCCATTTGTAATTCTTGGTTCCGTTGTGACGGCAGTGAGACGAGCAGACTGGAGGTAGCAAGCAGAGGTGGCGATTCTCTTTCTAGCGACAGCGGAGAAGGGCCTCTCATAGATTTGTTTTCCTCTTTCCATCTTTATTCTTTTGTTAAATCTGAACTCTTTCTTTTCAGTTTGAATTTTATTTTTATGGATTTTATTTTAGCCATGTGTGGCTAGTTTTCTTCTAGACTTAGAGTAGCTATGAACTTACGTATGGATTAGACTTTGTTTTCATTTAATGAATTATGCTTGATGTTAATTTTGGTTACTTGATCTTGGTTTAATATATCTATTTAATGTTTGGCCATCATTAAATATGAGTTTGAGCATTGAGGTTAGCCTTGACGAAGGAAATCTTAATTAGGCTCCAGGATTGAGTAATATGGGATTAGATTTTTATCTGATTTGCGAGTAGGATAGAAATATACCTAGGAGCCCCATATAATTGATGAAGAGTGAAATTATTTTATCCTCTTAAGTATTTGAGTTAGACATAACCTTATTACTTAGGAGAGAGTTATAAGTGGATCGAAAGACACTTTTAGCTATAAATACTCTAGATTAACTAAATTAACATTGAGACTAATTAGTTAAATAAAAAGCAAAAGTCTATGAAACTAGTAAGGGATTAGTAACTCTAAGTTGCCTTTAATATTGAATTTTTTCTGTCTTTATTCTTTTTATCCGATCGTTCATAATTCAGCTTGCTTAACTTAATTGAAAACAGGAGCTTTAGTGCCTAAACACTATTTTGTCTAATTCTCTGTGGGAACGATACTCTATATTTACTCTTTATTACTTGATTGACACGTGCACTTGCGTTATTCACAAATTGTGTGCATCATCATGCATGGTGGTTTTAAGAAAGGAATAATTGTCTTACCCAAAAAGTAAAAAATAAAAAATAAAAAGGCAAAATGCGAAAGTACTACTGAAGGAACAATATATCCATGCAAGCTTCTTTTCCATAATGAAAGTGTGGTCCTAGACGTGAAATTGTTCAACACGCAATGAAATTAATTAAGGGACTACCTCAAATGATGAAATAATGCCTCAAAAAATTAATTAAGGTACAAAACTTCTCATTCACATACATTTTTTCAATGGGAATAATAAAGGGACATTTTTATCATTTCTCTTGAATTTCAAAATTCTAATTTGGGTTTACTTTCTTCTGTCATTTTGAAGTATTAGGTGTTTGAATTGAAAAATACTAATTTCAGGATTTTTTTTCTAGAATTTTGCTTACATACATCACTAAACAAAGTTTAGCAATAGAATACATCTCAAATTTCAAAGCATGTTTAAATCACAACTTTGTTCGAACATCAGCAACAAACTTGGAATTCATTTGGGTACATATTAACTCATATCCTCAAACTAAACCAACCTTAATTCTGTTAGGATCGATCTTATCCTCCAATATAATTTTTCAAATTTCTTCCTTTAAAATTGCATAAAGCAATTCCTATTGGTATCGAGCTTAAGAATGGATTATTAGATTGATGATTCTGCTCCTTGAAATATGCAGACAAAAAGCTGTACTTTTTTCTGCCACACACAAGAATACATACTTTAAAAAGTGCTTATTCTTAACCTCTTTTCCTTTTAGTAAATATTTATATTATAGATTGATTGTGTAGTGAATGTATCTTATAACGTTAATATTATTCAACCTTCTGCTTTTAGACGTAAGAATTGAGCACCGCGCTGCTTTTAATTCTTTTCATGTAAATGACGTGATTATGTTTTACTTCCTTTTAAATTTATTGTATAGAGATTTCTTCTTTTTAACTAGGCTATCAATATACGCCAAAATGTTACATATATACACACACACATATATTTAAAGTGGTATTATTTACATGTATCTTTAAGAAGTAATTTTATCTTAACCAAGATGATATGATATTCATATAAGAAGGGATATTTAGAAGCAGTTTCTTATGAGATGGACTGTGATGACTTTGATGTCTACTACCAAGTAAAGCATGCCATTCATATGTATCTGCAAATGGGAGATAGAAAGATGTAATGCGTCCAATCATATTAAGACTAAAGACTTTTGAGTTACTCTCTCAAATTAGACTAAATCAATGAAAATGAAATGTGGTCCAAGAAGAAAAATTACATTTCATAAAGTGACAAAGAATCTATCTCATCACTAACGTATATTTTAGGTTATTTTGTGAGTTATACAATATAGTGATAATGAAAATATGGTCCTTGATGTAATAACATATTATTTGTAGAGTCAAAATTTCTCTTCATCCCTAATGTAATTTTCTTTCTCTTTTGTTGCATCAACTTCTTTCTGGGGACAACTTAGTGTTTGAACACTCAACCATTAATATATGTATACTAGTAATATTTTTCAAACTAACATTTTTATTATTTGCTATACTCACAAAATTTTTTATCAAATGATAATTTCCTATCAAATTAAGACTAGTGCAATGAAAATGAAAAGGTGTGTGGTCTAATAATTGAAATCACACTTCATAAAATGAAAATGCTTGTTCTCATCACTAATATATATTTTGGGATTACCTTATGGCCTTACATTATGGTGATAATAAAAATATGGTTCTTGATATTATAATACCCCACTTGTAGGGCGAAAAATTCTCCTCATTACTAACTTAATTTTCTTTCTCTTTCATTGCATTGACTTAACATTTGAAAAGTCTACCATGCCATGTGCCTACTCTTTTGAGGTGGATGAGTAAATGAGTCCTTTTCATTAAAAAAAAAATAATTATTCAGTTATTGAGTTTGTAGAAATAATGTTCTATTTATTTCGGGATTTCTTTTAAAGCCCCATAATCTATTTATATATCTATTTTTAGCTTGCCAAACGTATCATTAGTTCATGCCCCTCCCTATATAAATCAAAGTATCAATAAATTCAATTTATGGTTACATATTCATCTATTAGTAATATTAAAAAACCATGCAAATATTTAAAATGGGCGCACAGAGAGAGAGAGAGAGAGAGGGAGGGAGGGAGGGAGGGAGATTACCGTTTAAAGACTTTGGGTATTTTTATAAATGCACAAAGTATCAAAGATATAAAAGAGATATCTTTATGTGCTGGCCAAATAAAAAATATATAATATCTATAATTTATGTTGTTAAATTAAATTTTAAAATTTTTAAAGTTAAAACATTATTTTCAAAATGACAAAAATTTCTCAAGCACCCATGCTAATAATTAATCTGCCTTTTAGCCGAACTTAGATATTATCATGAGAGATGCCTTTTTGCAATTTGGGCATGGCATTGTGTTTACATGCCTTGACTTTTCTCGGCAACGGAGGGAGAGAGGACATGTGATGAAAACACAGGGAGGAAAATTTCTTTTGGTTTACTGAAAAAAATAAAATTGTTGGCTTTATATATTTTTATGGTAACTAAGTAAAAATCATAACCAATTACGTGTGGGTAGAGGTCAATGGTTCAAATCTTCCCAATGCATCCCAAAAGATCCTAACAAATTATAATTATAATTATGAATAGCACTATTATTATTATTATTTAAAAACATAATTTTCTATATTTACCAATAATTTTTTGGAAGAATTAGGGAGAGAGACCTAAAATTAATATTTATTGAAAAGGACCTTTAAAATCATAATTATTTAGAAAGTCTAAAAACAGACTATAAATATGCAAATACTAAAATGCCCCTAATCACATCCCTTGCATTTCTCAAACCGCATCTTAATAATTTGACAGTTTTGTATTAAAAAAATTATTTGACATTTACTATTAAATTTAATATAATAAAAACCCATAGTTTTAATTATTTAAAAAATAGTTTAAGTAGTTTCTAAAAATAAGGAAGAGTACTGATGAAAACATATAGACGCAAGAAGAAATTATAAAATTTGAAAAAAAATAAAAATTATTTTTATGATCTTAATTAAAAATAATTTTTTATTTTTCATAAAACATCTCAACGTCCACAACTTATTATGAAAATTTTAAACAAATTGAAACTAATTCATTTTGTAAGTTTAAAAATCAAGCTTTTGCATCTCTGGTCAAAAAAAAAATCAAGCTTTTGCAATAATTTGACTCCTAATTTTAATGTTATAGAAAAGAAAAAAATTAAAATCATATATAAAATTTGCTACTCTAGTGAAAAGAACGAAGAGAGACACACATATGAATATTAAGAATGGGGGAGGCAATATTAGTATATATGATTACTACATAAAAAAAGTATATTAATACTGAAATAGATGCATAATAACCGAATATTAATACGCACCCTGTTTTTCAGCCAATAATTATCAAAACTTGAGATGTGGGAGTTTTGTTATGGCCAATTTAGTATATGTATATTTATACCTTAATTTTCGGTCTTTCTAAATAATTATAATTTTTAAGATCCTCCTTGATAAATATCAATCCCTTTAGGTCCTTTATTTTAATTTTTCAATTATGTTTTATATTTATTTTTGTTCAGGGGTATTGCAATTTACTTATTACTTCTTTTGACGAGGGGACTTCAATTCTTCAATTGCAAATCTCTGCAGTTTGGGTTGCGGTTCTTCAAAGATGCAGTTTGTTTGATTAAATGGAAAATTATTCATATGAACCACATTAGAAAATTAAATATATAGATGCCTTCAGAAATTCACCTTTTTCTTTACAAATTTTACATTTTACAAATTAATTTACTTATAAATATGAGATTTTAACTTGTAAATATCAATTTTTTGGCCTCATTTTCTTACATGAAATTTATGCCTAATTTTTCATTGATAACAAATAATAACTGTGGTAGAATACTACTTCAAAATTTTCAACATCTAGTAATAGTAACAGAGGAGGAGGAGGAGGAGGAGGAGGAGTAGTGAACACATTTTCCCCATACAAAAGTAGTAGTAGTAGTAGTAATAGTCGTGAACACATTTTTCCCCTACAAAAATGCTACTTTTTTCTGTAGTTCAAAATGTACATGTTTTTGGAATTTTAAAAACAAAGGTGATAATATGTGTGCGCGTTACTAACAAATATTTTAGATACGTATATGTAGTATCTATGGATCAATTTTTAATGATAAAAATATCTTGTCATAAGACCCTTTTTTTACGTAGGCAGCAGCATTTTTAGACCCCTTCTAGTAAGGCTAGGTCAGTTTTTCACAAAAGAAAAGAAGATATTTAAAGAATGAACAATAAAATATAACAAAAAATTATTTATATATATATATATATATTAAAATTTACATACATTTGTTTGGTCTCCAAATACAAAAGATATCAAATATGACTAAACATGCTGCTTCAACGAAAAAAATAAAACATCGTTCGTTTCTATTATATATTGTTTTGGTTGTTTTTTTAACATTACACAATGTTATTTTTTCTTGTAGAAGAAAAATAATTTTTTCACAAAATAATTTGATATTAAAATATAATAACATCATAATTGATGCTAATGTCAATATGATTTTTTATTATGATATTTAATTTTATTTTATTCATGATACATTTTGGTACAAGAATAAGGGTATTTTAGTCATTTATATATTTACTTATTTTCTTTCTTCCCTGTTTTTTCTTGTCCATCCAAATAGGAAGGGTGATAATATTTGCTCTCTAGTTTTCTCTTCTCCCCATTTTCTCCCTTTCCATTTTCTTTCCTCCCAACTTTTCTTCCCATCCAAATGGAGGGTAGCCGCTAGAATGATTTTCATTTCAACAATAAAATTCAAACCCCTTACTCCTTTAACGTATGTGCCATCCTATATTCATATAAACTAAACCAAATTTAATTTTGTTAGGATGTTATCCTTCAATATAATATTTCAAAATGCTTTAAAAAAAATTGCACATAATGATCCCTTCAAGTCTGTGGTGTAGAAATTGTATCATCATATTGAGTGTCTGTCTTTTAAAATATCCATACAAAAGTACATGCTCTATTTTTGCCACATACAATATATAAAATCTGGACAGAAAAAATAAATTCTGCACTATTCATGTGTTTTTGAAGTCAATTGTTGTATTTTCTTTTGGGCAAACTAAAATGGTATTACCAAATTAAAATTACAACACACGCACACATCTGAGTTGTTTCGTGTGAAATGGAGTGTGACTTTGAGGTTTACAAGTCAAGCAGTCCATGTACCAATGCATCCATCCAATGAATTAAAGATTGTAGACTTTTGATAGATATGTTGTGAAGGGTAAGGACAATTTGTCAATGCATGCTTCTTCCCAGTAGTGATTAATGCTCTTTTGGAGGTATCATCCATACAAGGCCTACAAGATTGACCCTAAATGAAATAATGCCAAAAAAATGAAATGTGGCCCAGAACTGGAATTATATTTTCTAAAGAGACGACAAAAGTTGTGTTCTTCTCATTATTAATAACATATTTTATGGGGTTATTTTATGACCTATACAATATAAATCATAATAAAAATATAGTTTTTATTAATTATATGATAACAGACCACTTATAGGATCAACTTGTTTTGAAGACAGCTTTAGGGTCCATTTGGTATGAGAGAAAATGAGAGCAGGGGAGGGGAGAAAAAATTTTAATAAACTCAATTTAAAAGATTGAAAAGTTGGGGTTAAAAGCTTTTAATTAATTTTTATTACTCTTTTATATAACTACTCTTTATTAAAATTTTAAAACCCCCGCTTCTCTAATTTTTTAAATAAAACTCATTAAAATTTTCCTTTGTTACATCCCGAATTTTGGCCCTAAAAGTACCAGAATTAACTTGAAATGAATAGGCTACCAGACCCTTTTTGGAAGAGGTCCCAGAGGTTTCCTGGAAGGACAGAGGGATTCTCAAGAACTAAATCACAAAGGGAAAGTTTTGTGGGACTGAGAAAAGAGGAAGTTAGAGACTCAAAAGAAGTCTCGGGGTCCAAGAATGAGAAATAAAGATAAAAGTAGGCCAAAGGTTATGTTGAAGGCCTCAATGAGGTGAATTTTGAGGTTAAGCCAAACCAATGGCAAAACTGTAATTTCACAAAGCTTTGGGCTGGCAAGGGCAAAAATGAAAATTATGCCCGAAAATGTAATATCCCAAATTTTGTAGCTTCAAATTTATAAGATGTTTGAGAGGCATAAATATTTAGTTAAGGCCTCAGGAAAATAATTATTCTATAAAGTCTACTATTGAGTAAGAAATATAGGAAAATAAAAAAAGAATAATTATTAAAAATATATAGTAACCTAAAATAACTAAGAAAAAAATTATAGACGACTATTTTTGGAGATAAATGTGTTTATGGATGAATAAAAGGGTAGATATAATTTAAAATCTATTTTCCTAAATAAAAGGCTTATTTTCTTGAGAAATTCGAAAATAATAATAATAATAATAATAATAATAATAATAATAATAATAATAATAATAATAATAATAATAATAGTTATAGGTTAATTTTCAGCCTCCAAAATTTAGGAAAGTTATTTAGTGAGCCAAAGAAGCTAAAAAGAAAGAAAACTCCTACAAAATGCTAAAGATCAATTTTGAAACACTATTTAAGATTAAAGTAAAAATTTAGAAAAGGAGAGAATTGAGATAAGTTATCTTGTGGAAAAAAAAAATAAATAAATAACTTTTTGCCTTTTTCTCCAATTATACGTGTCTTTTCCCTCGATGGTCATTTCCAAATTTTTACCTCGGTGTCACGTTCTCTGCCTCCTTTTCACTACCTTCAAACACCTATTTCCTTGCATCAGATTTTCTTCAACACGCTTCCCTTCATTTTGTTAGACAAGAATCGTATCCAACAAGCTTGATGGTGTATATTAGAGTGAGAGTCCGAGAGACAGTGGGAGGCCGATTGAGAGATTGAGAGAGAGAGAGAGAGATCAAAGTGTGCAGCGGAGGAGAGAAGAGTGGCCGAATTCCACATGCAACACTAGAGTCTAACCAAGGTAAGCCGTTCAGCCTCTTCCCGTCCTTGATTTCTTCGATTAGAGTGGTCTGAGTTGGGAGAGGGCCATGGGATTCTAGGTGATGTTTTGGGGGCATTAGAGGCGATTAAAACTAAAGGAAAATAATTTACTGAGTAAACTTAAGAAAAGATTTGAACACTGATGGTAGATGTCATTCAAATTCTGGGTCATATTGCCGAGATTGAAGCTTTGTGTTTTAAATCTGTTTTGGTATTTAGCCGTAGCAAGGACGCCCCTGTTTGATCTTCTGCGGCGTCCAAGTTGCTGAAACTGAAATTGCATTATTGAATACTTTGAATGATTACTGATTGAAATCTGGGCTCATCTATGTTCTCAGATTGCATGTGAATTTAAACTGATATACATGACTGTGTTGCAACTTGCCACTTTTCGAATCGGTGTGTACACGTATATATATTATATATGTAAGTATTTTGAAAGTTGAAAATATAGCAGAATGTACTGTCTTTGTTGCTGTCTATGTGCGCGCCATCACCTTCAATTCAAGGAAGCGTAGGAATAAGAACTATATATGTGTATGGTTGTGTGATCTGGATGCGTGAAGCTGGAGTATCTTTATATAACTTTCAAAATGCTGCTATTATTGATATTACAACAGTGGTTTAAACTATTAAAATGCTGCTAGATTTCTTAAGGGAACCGGTGAGACTGTTGGATGATAGTCAAGCTAAGTGAAAATGATTATAGCCAGTAAATAAGGATGATAATTCAGATTTAACAAGGATGCTGTCATGAGGCCAAACTAAATTGTTGAAGCTTGAATAACTAAGCTATATATGTATATATATAAATATATGCGTGTTGTATTATTGTTGCTGGTTGAGATGGATGCTGAAAATTGATTTGAACTTGTTAATTGCTGTTTTGGAAGCTGAAATATGTTGAGAATGCTATTGATGTGACTTTTGCTTATTCGTGCTTCAAATTGGATTATTATATCTGTGGACATTTGAACTATTCTAATGTTTTGAGTTTGTAATTGAAGCAAGGAAAGTGGTAGTAAATTTCTATATAATACCTGAAATATTAGATGAGTATTCAGATCGTTAAATATGCTACTGGTAGATGATAATGACAGCTTTGTGTGTTTGAAGATATTAAAATGGGTTCTGTTCATGAAAGAACTAACATTTAGAAAACTAAAACGTATGACTAATTGGCAATTTGAAGAATTATATTAAATTTGGAAAAGTTTGCTGAATAATCTGGAAAATACTTGATGAATGAGAAATGCGCAACGTACTTGTGAGATGATTATAAAGTTGTATGAATGTGACATAATGGATGTGCCGATACTTGCTCATTGAACTTGAATGTTGGAAATTGATATAAACTTGTTGTAGCTATTACCAATGATAAATGCTACCCACTATTTGTAATGGTTAGAGTGATATGTGATAACTGGAAGTAAGGAATTCTCAATTCTATCAAGAGTAGTCATGATTGCTGCGTGAGAATTGATTATGTTACTACTACAATCTCATGTTTTGTAATTTAAAGGTTAAGGACATAAAACGGTCACTGTTTTATTAAGAATGACAATGTGTGAATTATTAAAGGCTTAATATAATGAAGAGAATAAAAGGCTTAGAGCTAAAGATCTAACAGAAGTTGCTGTTTGGTATTTATAAAGATAAAGTTGCTGATATATAGTGTTAAACAAATGCTCAAGTATAGTCACTGAATTATATGTTTAGATGTCAAACTGTTATTCTTAGCTATGTGAGTGAGATTAAATGTTCAAAACAGATAATAAAGGAAACTGAAATGATTGCTGAAACCATCGATGTTTGTGAAATGTATAAGAGTGAATTAGACCTGAGGAACTAATTTGAATTTCCTTTTAAATATCTCTAAATGTCAAGTTAATGTTCTATATAGCTATTTATGATCGAAGAGTATTTGAATGATGATTTAAGTTTGTTGTTTTGTGTTCCGATATGCTAAGCAATTATTTAAGAAGCATGAAGAGTTAATAACTAAATTAAATCGTACTGTCTTAGCTAAATCATAATAGAATAGGAAGTTAAGAGAAACATAAGAAAGGGGAAGTGTTAGAAACTTTTAGAAATACGTAGATGAAGTGTAAATTTTAGGCCAACATGACCAGCTACCTTAAGAGAAGAGAGTACACCTGAGCAGGGGTTATAAAAAGATTTAGCTAGTTATGGGTTGACCAGAATCCCAATTTTAACTCATCCTATATATTTACTTGAAATGTTAGGATTTAATTGGTGTCCTAGCTTACCAAGAAGAAACCAAGAGCAAGGTACCCGCACAGGAGAGCAGGCGAAAGGTAGCTTTAATCATTATTTTTATGTTTTGCTTTGGTTGCATGTCTGTTTGTGTCATAATGCTATAGTTAAGCATGAGAACATGTAAATTGCCTTACCAGTTATTGCCATGGCCATGTGCATGCATTTCGCTGTCCAGTATATGCGCATTTAATAGGTAATCAGTTAACAGCTGTATAGTTATTCAGTTAATCAAATAGCAACTATACAGTTATTTAGTTAATCAGATAGCAGCTGCACAGTTATGCAGTTAATCAAATAGCAGCTGCTCAGTTATTCAGTTATCAGTTAGCAGCTGTTCAGCTAATCAGTATGTATATGCTCAGTTAATCTCGGTTAATCAGTTAGCAGCTGCTCAGTTATTCAGTTACTCAGTTATGCGCAACAGCTATATGGGATTCAGTTAAATAATAGCGAATATGCTTCAGTTAGTTACTCAGTTCGGTTATTTTGTAAGGTGTTGTTCTCCATGGCTTATTTTGCATGCTCAGTTTTATACCATGCATAATATATGAAATATGATTACTGCTACTGGGATTCTTTGAATCTCACCCCTCCTTTCTATTTAACCATAGGGCCTAGTTCATCCAAAGGAAAAGAGAAGCTAGTGGAAGCTTAACTAAGGTGGAAGGAAAGAAGAGCTTAGTGTTTAGTTAGTTAATTAATCCGGAATGTTTTTGTGTTTGTTTCCCCCTTCCTTTTGTGATGCTTATATTTCATTTTGTGAGGTTATGTAATTTCCACTTATGGGATGTATGTACCTCCATAAGGAGTAGTGTTTTGGGGGTAACTTAGCATAACTGGGTACTTAGCATACATATATGCATATATTAATGACCTATCTATAGTATGAATGGTTTAGGATTTACCAAGTATGATTTATTAGAGCTGAAGCAGAAAAGTAGAGTTTTCTATAGAAACATCTGTATAGCTCTGATAAATTGTTGTTGCTATTAGATCACGACAGTATGATTTCAGGTCTTATTATATCATATAAAACTTTCAAAGTTTAAAGTTATAAGTTTTGAGTCAAAGTAGATAAAAAGTTTTAAAAATACCACCTTTTTAGTGTAAACTCTCAACCATAGTTTTTAAATCTGCTTTCGTAAAGGTATATAGAGTAGGATGTTACAGAAAATCCCAGAAAATAGAAAATGGTATGTTAAGGCCTGACCACTTCAAAAAAATTTCAGAAAAATAGGAATAAGGTTCAAAGGCCTGTATGGGGCTAAAAATGACAAAATGCCCTTGGAAGGAAATTGTAGAATTCCCAGGGTTTTGACTGATTTTGAATATTTTCAAAAAAGGAATTATTTAAAATATGGGGAGGCCTCAAATAATTGGAAGAAAATGGAGAAAAATACTTGAGGAATTATCACAGAGGCCTCAAATAATTGGAAGAAAATGGAGAAAAATACTTGAGGAATTATCACAGGTTTTAAAAATAATTCTATCCCCAGAAAGTGAAGAGGTTGGCTTTAATAGAATTTAAAGCCTATTTACATATCATCCAAGAAAAGTCAAAGTCAAATATCAGAGGTTGACTTTTGACTTAAGAAAAATTTGAGGAATTCCCTGTGATGAATAAATAGTATTGGTACCTGAAGATAGATTCTTGAAGTTGTGGATCGGTAGAAAGAATTCGATTAAGATTACTTTGAAATAAATATTATTAATTATTTTAATGGAAGAACAAGGGAAGAGCATCACTCTCTCTTTAGGCATATATATAATGCCATGTGGATTTTTTGAGATGAGAAAATGGTGCCATAAACATGTCTCAGTGGTCCTGGAAAAGTCAAGACTAGGAAAAGTACCTTATACGATGCAGAAGGCAAGATAGGTGCAGGAATGCCTAAGGGTTGTATTTTGCACAAATTTTATATTAATTTCCTCCATATTTTAATGCCTTAATGATGAAGGAATATGGAGGACAGGTAAGTACGGTTAGATGGAAAAAGAAGGTATTACGTGTCCGGTCGGATGCAAGACACGTGTACGGTCGGATGCAAGACACATGTACAATTAAATTAAAAGCATGTGGATTGATGATGTACGCATGATGTCATAGGACACTTGTTACCATAAGATTAAAAGAGAAAATGGACGGTCCAAATCAAGCCACATATTTTAAGATCAATGGCCTAGATTCAATCTTGTTTTCTATAAATACCCCCTTCCCTCCCTTATTTTCATCCAACTAAGAGGAAACCTTGGGAAGCTCTGGCAAAATGGTTTTTAGAGAGAGAAAGAAAAGGGAGAAAGAAAGGCCAAGTTGTCACATCCCAAAAATTTCATCTAGCAATAAAGGATCAAAAATTGGGATGAGGGTCAATGTAGAAACTAGATTGGGAGACGAAACAACTTTGATATAAAACCCAGAAAACGTCCGGGCTGGCATTTCCGTAATCATCGGTCTAGGAAGGACAAAACAGGAAAATTTGAGAAACATTCTAAAAAAATCCCCAAAAAATGAAAAAAGTATAGATTAGAGGTTTTGGAAATTCGGTTGAGGCCTGAAAGGTGGAATTTCGGTGAAAATGAATTATTACGGAATTTCCCGTACATGGAGGTTTTTTGGGAAATTATTGGGAAAATGAAAGAAAATAATTATTTTAATGAGTTAGCGGCCCCAATAAATTTGGGAGATTGATGGAAAATCATCTAAATATTTATTTGAATTTATAAAATTAGTTTTAGGTCTTAGAAGCTCAGGAATTAATTTTAGGGAATTTATTTTCCCACAGTGACACTAATAAAGGCCTAATCGGAGAAAATTCAAAATAAATACGTAGAGGTGGTGAAAAATTCTGAAAATTTTCAGATCATGTTCTCATACTAAAAGGTGAATTATCATGGAGAGAAATAATTTTTGGAGGTCTGAAAAAATTATGGAATGTTACTAGTGAATAGTAATCGATAAAGTTTCAAATCGGTTTAGAATAGTGATTTGGTTTGTGGGCCATATTTTTTAGCCAACCCAAAACATTTTTGGGCCCACAATGGACCCATTAAAGGCCCAATTTCGTGCATTTTCCAGATTCCACCATTTTTATTAAATAAAATGCAAAATTAAGAGATATTTGTGTGGAAAAATCTAGAGAAATGCCACATGCTGAGATATGAAGGTTTGAGACACTTGATGGCTGCCACTTAACCCCATTGAGCTGTCCCAATTCGTGCAAATCAGGAGGGAGAGGGAAGATGGATTTTTCTATAAATACCCCCTTGAAGATACATGAAAATGTTAGAAAATTGAAAAAAATAAGGGGAAA